>NW_026623053.1:23937471-24240502 GCF_023065955.2 Ursus arctos
TTAATGATATTTAACTATTTGAAAAATAATTGTGCTATAGGCATAAAGGGTAAGCAGATCATGCAAAAATGACTGCAATTATTGCTGCTGAACTACAGCCAAAGCAAACATTCATATTTTCATCATCCTTTGTCAATGCTCTAACATTTAAAATCAACACCAAATTCTGCTTTAAAAGCTACAACCAAGACAGCTTTTCAAGTTCATCCCAATGGTTTGATGCCTTACTAAGAGGTTCCTACCCACCCGACTGGCCCAGGGTCTGGTCACCTGGACAGCCTTTAGCCTCAAAATTAATTTGATCCCAGGGAAAACATAACCTTTGACTCTGTCTTAAGTTGAAGAGGAAGTTAGTGGGGAGGCCTCTGGGGCTAGACGATTTCTTTATATGCAGATTTCTACCTGAGAATGTGTATTATTTATACTGAGTGAGCAATCAGTTCCATAATCCATCTGTTGTTTTCTCAGTGAGGTCTTCTGGAAGGTATGAAGAGGAATATCATTTGGGGACACCAGGTGGTTCAGTCAGTTAAGCATCTGCCTTCAACTCAGGTCGTGATCCCAGAGTCCTGCAATTGAGTCCGGAATCGGGCTCCTTGCTCAGTGGGGAGCCTCTTTCTCCCTCTGCCTGCCATTCCCCCTGCTTGTGCTCTCTTTCTCACTCTCTTGCTCTCTCTTTCTCTGTAAAATAAATAAAATCATTAAAAAAAAAAGAGGAATGCCATTTGAAAATGGAAAAATGAGCTACCCCAAAAGGACCCTCAAAAATGATGTGGAATGGAACAGCAGCTTGGAGAGCAAATGAGCTGTGTAGACAAGTTAGCCATGGTAGAATTAGCCATCTGTTTACATGCTTATTTATAGTGTCATTACTTGCTCGTTTTCCCTCTGAATTTTGTAAAGTCCCATTTTTAAAATGATTATAAAAATAATACATAAATCAATAAAAAATCAGTAAATCTAAAAAGGTATAAATAAGAAAATGATCAACTACGATTTCTCCACCCAGTGATAATCATTAGTTCATACTAGAAAGCCTTTTTGAAAAGTCCAGCATGGCTTCATAGTACTGAAGAGAACCGAGAGCCAAGGAGTTAGGGCTTTGAAGAAATGTGTACTCCTGGGGGCCAGCATCATGGTGAAACAAGCTATCAACGTGGAGACACTTTGAGAGGAAAGTGAGACTGAAGAAAACTGCTATGGCCATCTATTCAGACATTTCTCTCTACCTGGACACTTGTCTTTAGAAGTCTTCATGTTCTCAAACCTTCAAGAACTTAGTTTATGAAAGACATCATTCCTTTACATTCTTCTACCTCAAAACTAGTATGCCAGGTGCCAGAGCTGGGAAGCAAGGCCCTGATGATGTAAATTGTCCCAAAGCAGATACAACCAAATAGAATTTCTTTCTCCATTAACCTAACAGAGTATAACAAAGAAAGATTAAAGTAGACTGAGCATAATTGTCTTGCTTTAAGGGTAGAGTAGGAAAATAGCTCACTGAGGGAGTTTGTGAAAAGCAGGCTTACTAAATAGTTCTGCACGTCCAACATAGGGGAATTTTAGGTCAGAAAAAAAGAAGAGGAAAGCAAGCAACAGGAAACACAGGAAAGCTGACTTGTGTTCAGGTCAAGGAGAGGCCTGGTTAAGCCTTGAAGGAAATACCTGGCTGGCTAGAGAAATCTTTACCCAAGCAGGCTAAGCTTGATTTGGGGGCTACAAGCAGACATTCTCTACAGCATTTATTTAATACATACTTACTACCATTTGCTAGTTGAGTAAGATATTATTTATGCCCTGGAGGCAAGCACATGTCTAGAAAAGGGGAAAGATGAGTCAATCAATGATGACTGTATAAAAGAAAGTACTATGGCAGGGTTAGCACCTCAGGCTTTGTGAGTACAGGGAAGGGCACCTCCACAGAACTGCTGTGAGGTCTTCGAAACAGGCCCTTCACAGTTGCCTCCATCCCTGGAGGAGGCTTGTAGAGGAAAGAGACTACAGATTGCCTAACTTGTGCTCTCCAGGGTAATTGTAAGGTCCTATTTCCTCTACTTCCCCTCCCAAATCTTAACCACCTTTAATTTCCATTAGAAAGCTATAAACCCATAAAACAGATTTCTAACACCTTCAAATTTAAAAAGGAATTTATTGTAGCTAAAGTATTCCACAAGGATTAATAATGTCAAATCTTTTCATTTCTGACAAAAGGGAAGAGACTTGAGGGGAAAATGAGAGGACCATTGGGCCAGGTCCCCTTTCAATGGATGAGTTGTCAACTGGACCTGGGCCCGACAGGAATAGGGAATTCCCAACTCTTGCAGTTTTCTATATGAACACTAGGTGGCAGAAGCTCCTCAGTATGGAACGTGGAAGGGGGGTGGGGGAAGAAGAAAAAGAACGGCGCCCGTACTTTTTGGCCTTAAAGTATTAACCTACTTTATAATTTGGGGGAAGCAAATTTCTGAGTCACTGTACACACTCATAGCTTGGGGATAACATACAGTGTTGACATCATTGATGAGGTCGGTTATGTTCTTCTCTGCCAACAACACCCCAGCTCAAATAACATTTGTAAATTGACTCCTGGGTTTTTTCATCTATTTCCTCAACCCTTAGGAATTCCTGTCCCTAAAGAGCTTACAGAAATGCCAGAAGACCTGATTCAAAATTGACGTTTTTCATCCAAGAAAAAGATCATGGAATTGCAGACTTTCAGGTGAATCACGTATGATCACATTACCACTGATTACCTCTATTATTATCACTTCTCAACTATTAATTTTTCATGCTGTCAAGGAGAGGCAAGAGTATGGCAGCTAAGCACCTAGACCCTGAGGCCGATTGCCTGGGTTCAAACTTGGACTCTGGTTGTGTGGCTTTGGGCCTATTACTTGACTCCTCTGGTCCCCAGTTTCTAACTAAGATGGAGATAGTAATAGAATATATCTCATAAGATTGCGGAGAGGACTTAATGATTATGTATAGAACTTAGTGCCTGGCAGGTAGTAAGCATCATGAAAGTGTTATCTACCATTATTTTTTATTCCTCTTTCAATATTTTATTAAGGAATGAAATTAGTAGGTAAGTAGTGCTGCTGCAGAAAAGGAACTAAATTCTGTAGCAGTTTAGCTCACAGAACAAATTATAATAGTAAAAGGGTAAATATTAAATTCAGGAATTAGTTTGAAATGCAAAAACAAAGGTAAAGTACAAATGTTGGAAAAAGCAAAAGTGTTGGAGGAAAGTAAATAGCTTAAATTTTCCTCGTCAATAGTAATGAAATATCACCTCTTGTTCCTGCTCAAAGTCATTTATCCACCAGATAATGTCCAAAATAGTTTATCTACCATTTGGCTCTAAAACTTTATGAGACATAGTCCTCTACTCATTGGGAACCACCTACTCTCTTAAATTCTAGGATCCCTGCCTATTCAAACTCTAATTGGCCTCGTTAGCACGGCCGGTGAGGGCATGTTAGTCCCAAACTGTTAACTCTCCTCAGGGCACACACAAGAATATCCTTTAAAAGACTGTCTTCCTGACATAAGTGATTGGTCCATCCTTACTTAGGCCTACCTTACAACGTAAGGGATTTAAGGATTTTCATATACATGAAAAATAAGCTTCCTTTCTTTCATTGTGTTTTAATATTGTACATAATTTGAGCCAAAAAGAACCTGAGGCCAAGTGTCACCTTCTAATAAGGCCCTGAGTAAGTAAATTAATAAAAACAGCCTATGGGATACTCTTGTCTATTGTTGATGGAACGCAAAATGCAGTCTCTTGGGAGAATTGAGAAATGTTACGGACTGAATATTTGTGTCTCCCCAACATTCATACACTGAAACCCTACCCCTCTCCTTGTGATGGTATAATAAGGTGGAGTCTTTGGGAGATAATTAGGATTAGAGAAAGTAAAAAAAACCAGGGATGTACTGTATGGTGACTAACATAATATAATAAAAAATATTATTAAAAAATTTAAAAAAAATAAATTTAAAAGAAAAAAAAAGGATTAGAGGAAGTCATGAAGTCATGAAGATGGAGCCCTCGTGAATGGGATTAGTGTCTTTAACAAGAGTCATGAAAGAGCTCGCTTACCCTCTCTACTCTCTGCCCTGTGAGGATACAATGGGAAGTGGGCAGCTGTAACCCTGAAGAGGGTCTCACCAAAACCCAACTGTGCTGGCACCTGGTCTTGGACTTCTAACCTCCAGAATTGTGAGAAACAAAGTTCTGTTACTTATAAGTCACTCAGTCTGTGGCATTTTTGTTATAGCAAACTGAACTAACGAAAGCAGGCAACATCCCACATAATTACGTATCCTCTACCCTTTGGCCCAGTGATTTCACTTCTAAAAGTCTATGCCCAAAACTCAAAATGTCAAATGCACAAGGCTATTTTCATCGTGACATTATTTTTAAGTGCAAAAGCCTGGAAACAACCCAAATGCACATCAGCAGCAGAGTACTTAAAAGATCGGTGGCAGAGACGCCTGGCTGGCTCGGTCGGTTAAGTGCCTGCCTTTAGCTCAGGTTGTAATCCCAGGATCCTGGGATCGAGTCCCGCATCGGGCTCCCTGCTTGGTGGAGAGCCTGCTTTTCCCTCAGTCTGCCTCTCTCCCTGCTTGTGCTGTCTCTCTCTCTCTCTCTCTCTCTGGTAAATAAATAAAATCTTTAAAAAAAGAAAAAAAAAGATCTGTGGTATATCCACACAGTAAGGTACTGTGCAACTCTTAAAAAAAAGATTATTCCATACACTGGTATGGAATAATCTCTAGAATACATTAAGCAAAAAGGAAAAAAGTTGAAAATCTGCTCTTTTTTTTTTGAAGATTGATTTATTTGAGCGAGAGTGCACACGCAAGTGGGAGGAGGGGCAGAGGGAGAGAATGAATCCTGAAGCAGACTCCCTGCTGAGCCTGACTGGGGATTGATCCCTGACCCCTGAGATCATGACCTGAGCAAAAACCAAAAGTTGTCCACTCAACCGACTGAGCCATCCAGGCCCCTCATGCTATCTTTTTTGTAAGGAAATGGGGAAGGGGATGTACTTACATTTTCAATGAAACCAACATCTAATAAAATGATTACCTATAGAGAAATACAAATGAACAGAGTGGAAGAGATGGAAATGCAGACAAAACTTCTGTGAATGCATCATCTCCTATAGTTCAGCTTCAGGGTCACGTACATTTTTATGTAATTAGAAAATAAAATTACATCAAAAAAGATATCCCTAAATATTAAAACTTTAAAGTAACCTAACTATATTAATCAATCATGCTTTAATCAAATAAAAATACTATTTGACTCTAAAAACACTTTTTTTTCCCCTTGTTTTAAGTAAGGTCCAGGTCCACATGGGGCTTGAACTCATGACTCTGAGTCATGCCTGGCAACCTTAAAAGCAGAGCTTTTAATATTTATCCTTGTGAAATATATTCTAAGGACAAGAGAGAACCACAGAGACTCTTAATTGCATCCATTGGTGCTATTTATATCATCATTGTTATTTTGAAGCTATTGTAAGTATGTTTAAGATAAATCAAATAGGTAATTATGCTAATGTTGATAGAAGCCAAGATTTTCAGGCTAAGAAAAAAACATTAAAATCCAAGAATTTAAGTAAAATCCCTTTTCTTTTTTTTTTTTTTTAATATTTATTTATTTATTTACTTGACAGAGATAGAGACAGCCAGCGAGAGAGGGAACACAAGCAGGGGGAGTGGGAGAGGAAGAAGCAGGCTCATAGCGGAGGAGCCTGACGTGGGGCTCGATCCCATAACGCCGGGATCACGCCCTGAGCCGAAGGCAGACGCTTAACCGCTGTGCCACTCAGGCGCCCCTAAAATCCCTTTTCTTTTAAAATAAAAAAGGAAACCTTTCCTGACTCTACCTATCAAATAGCCTAGAAGCAGTAACAACTGAGTAGCACGAAGCACCACCAGCAAAACACTGGGATCTCCCAATACCATTTCCCAGCAAAACAGTGCCAGGGATTCTTGGGAGGAATGGCTGATTCTAGATGTGAGGAAGACAATGTAAAAGCCCAAACACAGCGATGTTTGAATTTGATACCTGAACTGTGGTTACATAAGAGAATGAATATCCTTATTTTTAGGACATATGTGCTTAAGTATTAAGGGATAAAAGGACATAATGTATGGGAACTAATTTTGAATGGTTAAAAAAAATGAGAAAGAATGATGAAACAAATGTAGCAAAACGTTAAAAAAAATTGGTGAACTTTGGAAAAGGTATTTAAGAGTTCTATTATTCTTACAACTTCCCTGTAAGTTTGACATTATTTTAAATCATGTCAAAATAATTTTATTTTTTAAAATAATTTTTAAAAGATTTTATTTGAGAGAGAGAGCAAGAGCACAAGCAGGGGGAGTGGTGGAGAGAGAGAGGGAGAAGCAGACCCCGCTGTGCAGGGAGACTGATGTGGGACTTGACCCCTGAGATCATGACTTGAGCTGAAGGCAAACGCTTAACTGACAGAGCCACCCAGGCGCCATCAAAATAATTTTGGTAAAATTTTTTAAAAGCAAGGAAAATTTCAGTGAAACTCAATGGAGGTATCTACTGGACTAAGATGGGGCTATTAACTGAAACACACATATTGAAACAAATACATAAAAAATCATGACTTCATATACTTGATCACCTTTGGAGGTTCCTAGGGCATCAGTTCATTACTCTAAAGATTAAGAGAATGAATCAAACATCTTCCCCAGCTTTTCCTGTATAGACTTTATCTCAGGGTAGCCAAATAAGTGATAGGGAAATGTTTTCCTTTATAGAATTTCAGATAATGCAGAAAAAAAAAAAAAAAAAAAAAACGGCAGAAAATCAGTTTTGGGGCACCCGGGTGGCTCATTTGTTTGAACGTCTGACTCTTGGTTTCAGCTCAGGTCATGATCTCAGGGTCCTGGGATCAAGCCCTGCACTGGGCTCCACACTCAAGTGTGAAGTCTGCTTGAGATTCTCTCTCTCTCTCTCAAATAAATAAATAAAATCTCGGAAAAAAAAAAAAAAGGAAATCACTGCTTTGCAACTCAATATAATAATGGATCCAGCAGTAGTCATTAATAGTTACTAAAACCATCAAATGAGAGTTTGATGGGGAACTTGATAGTGGAGGGATCAGGTTGACAAGACCTAAGTGCAAACCATGATTAATATTAGTTAGCATCATTAAAAGTGGGATAACCAGACATAATGTACCCCAGATGCAATGCAATAAGAAGAATACACAGCATCCACTACACTTGCCAAAGAGAGAAAAAAAAGGAAAGACAAAGAAAAAAAAGGACCTGAATTTAATCAAGACTCTACAGCCAACTATCAGAAAATTTGAAGAATAGGACAATAAGCCAAACAATACCACAATCAAGTAGCCAAATCTATAATGTGGGACAATCTACTAGACAAATGATCTCATTTATTCAGAAGTAAATGACATGAAAAAGGAGAGGGGTGCAGTGACTGGTAGAGATTGAAAGGGACTCAGAGACGTAACAGTCACACAAGGTACAAACTTTATATAGATCCTGCCTCAACCAACTAACAATAACGACAAAAAATTGGGACAGTCGGGGAAATCTGAATATAGATTGTATACTGAGTATGAAAGAAGTATTAGATTTTTAAGTGAAATTATTATCAATGTGGTTTATAGAATGAAAAATTTGTGTCCTTATAATTTAGAGATGTAGTCTCAATTATTTACCAGTCATATTATTTTGCATGTCTGGGATTCTCTCTAAAAATATACTAGAAAAAATACATAGGGTGCATAGATGGATTAGCAAAATTAATTGTTAAGAATTAATTTTTGAAGCTGGGTGATGGGTACATTACTATTAAAAAATGAAGGGAAAAAAAAGCCTGGAAAACATATCAAAACCCATTTGAGCTATTCTGTCTAATCACAGAACTGAATTTTATGCCTAGACTTAAGAGTTTGGACTCTTCATTGGAATAGCTTTTTGCTTTCCATTATGAGTCTATTGTACAATCCACTTATCACACTATCTTCCAAATTAAAGTTGAAACTTTCACCCTCAATACTGCACTGGCCCCAGACAAGAGAACCATCAACTAATTTTATGAAAGAACACAAGAGGCACAGCTAGAGCTCTGCCAGGGTAGCACTCTTTCTTCTATTCTCTCTTGCTGGGGGGGAAATTAGGTGTATTTTTTATTCCTCAAGCAGACTGTAGAATATGGCTAGATACTCCTTTGAACGTTGCATCACATCTTACACATACTAAGCTCTTAACAACTCTCTGCTGACAGACTTTACAATGACTTCTGGGTAACATGAGATGTTATCTGTGCATGTCTTAGCAATCACAAGCAGAGCTTCAAATGCATCTAGTCAAGATATCTTAATTTCAATATTTTAATATAGGTACTCTTAAAATGGATATTTGCATGTTTTGCCATCTATAATATACTTCAGCATATATCTGTTAAGTTTCTACTTAAACTCTAGGAGTTGTCCTGTTAAGAATGCAATTGAGGGAAGGTTAGCTGTACCTGAACCAGGACACCCATACTCAAGGCAGCTACAAACACGTTATCCATAATTTGATCAGCATCCAAAGTTTTGCTCATTAGTATATAAAATGTCAGGGACATTATTGTAGAATAGTGGCTCACAGACTAACATGAAATCAAAAAGTTGCTCTTATTGGTGAAATTAGAGTTTCAAGATATGCAGATTGTCTAAATTTATTTCCAATCCTTGCATGGACAGTTTATCTGAATCCATGCAGGCTTACAGTTTACAACTTCTTTAAAGATGGCACCTGGGGCTACATTCCTTGTTTACACCCTTTCCTTAAGGAGAACTGCTGGTTATCTTACAGTGGGCATAAACGTAACAGAATACTCTGTAACACTGCCTTGTCTGCCTCAAGTAAACCCTCTTACAATGCAAGTTAAAGAATATAAAAAACAGAAAGCTGGGACTGCACTGAACTTACCAATTGCACTCTTTCGCGCCGGCTTTGCCGAAGAATGTTTCTTTAACTGTCTGAACATGCGGCGGAATTCAGCCTAACACACGTTTCATTACAACCTGGTAATGAGGACGTAAAAGACTGGCTATCCCACACCCGCCTCAACATTTGTGACCACTACCTATCTACCAAAAAACATCTAAGAGTTGAGAATGACAAAGTTAGCTTGGGTCAGTTCACAACAACTGACACATACAAAGTCATGTTTCTCAAATTTATTTTAAACATTTCACATTAAATGAAATTTAACCATAGTCATTACAGAGCATCACCACAATAGTACACACAAAGAATTTTTAAAATAAAAGACAAAAGAATACAACCTTCAACAAGTTAAATGCCACTTTACCATGTAAACAAAAATAAAACCCTGATGCTAAAAAGATACATATTCAGAGGTAAAATACATTTACAAAAACACTTAAACATTAACATAATCCACTAGGTCACATTCTTTGCAAGAGAGTACAAATACCAGTACTCTACATCTACAAAATTTCAGAATCCTGTTAAAATCAAAACCATCTCTGGTTTATGATACAGCACAATTCATAAGGCAAAAATAGAGGCATTATCATCCAGTTCTTTAATTTCACTTGTATTTTAAGGCAAACTTGGAACTTTTTGCTTAGTATTTTAAAATAAACGGGACTTACACATGATAACTTGACAAAATTAACGATAAATTATCTCTAGTTAAATATGTGTAATATAAAAGACATATGGATAACAATTTTTCTCTCTACAGAGATGTAAACTGGATTTTTATAGACTCCATATTCACACCAGTAAGAAAACTTGTAAACCTGTAATATTTAAAACTTACTGTATTTTGCAATCTTTTCAAACGTGTATCAACACTGAATCAATATACTGTAAGTGAAAATCCAATATGTATCCAGCCACAGAATAAATGTATCTAATTAAGTCATGTCTAATTAAAGTGCTGTTTTACAAAGGAAAAAAAAAAAAGGTTAAGAAGTAGAACTGGATGTTAACTTGACATGTGACATCTTATAATTCTTAGCTTTCAGACTACAGAGGTTATAGAGGTTATCACAAGTTTATTGAACTTTTAAGCAGTATATTTATTGTAGAATCTGATTTTCCTGAAAATGAGCACTTAGGTGACAATACCAGAAATCCAACACAAGTGAAAACAAATACAGCATTATATGCACATATATTTCCTTCAATTTTAGCCAGAGCCTTGATAGTATAGTAATCAATTTTTTAAAGTTTCTATAATTTTATTTTTCTAATAGAAAATATATTATCCAATTCCAGGAAGTTTAGAGTTCTATAAATATTAAGTTTTCTATAATTCTTTTTCATGTCAGTAAAACCTAATTGGACACTAAAGGACAAAAATGTCTACACATAAATTAGGTCTCTTAATCACTTCTGATGATATTGGCTATAAGGAATTAAATTCACACTTTACCATAATAGTTATTTGGGTACAGGTCTCCCTCACCATACTTTACTCTTTGAATGAAAAGACTTGTATCTTATTTATAATTATTTCTAGCCCTGACAGAATCTGGCACAATATCACGTACACAGAGTAGACCCTCCATAATTTGTCAAGCTATCAAAATAATTTTTCAAAACCTAATGCCATTTTCCTATCATTAGATTGACCACTTCCTATAGTTTAATATTCATTCATATTTAAAACAATATTAGCAATAACCTATGGAACTTACATAAACATCTTTTGGGCTACATTAAAAATCACTTAAGTTCTATTACTATATTTAACAAACACTAAATAGCCAAACACTCCTACCAGATTAAGTCTTCATAATTATGGAAGACAAGTATCTTCCAAGTGATAAGATTAATTTCTATTTCCACTGCCACCTTTTTCCCAAAATATTTCTGGACAATCTTAAATAGCTTTCTTCCCCTTGCCTGAGTATATAAAATTATTTCTAGAATCTTTAAGTGTGGGGATTTATAATCAAACATTTTGATGCTTTTTAACATAAGAAACATGTGACTTTAAATATACACAATTTGTCAGCAAAATATTCATGATGAAACTTCTCACAATACTTTATGAGAGGTCTACTGTAAAGTTATCAGTTGTCAGGTTACAATACCTCTGGTTGTTATGAATAGTACCGTAGGTTTAGTAAACCCAAAATTAGTATTTCTAAAGTTTGGGGTTTCTTCTCTTCTTTTTATAGCTTTTTGTAATTTATTCTCTAGTATATGGTTCCTACTATTGCCCAAGATGTTTTTCACATTTAGTCTTTAGCAGGATAAAGTTTAGATTTTTCCAAAACAATGATCAATATATGCCTTTGGTCTAATTTACCAAGTGACTATATGTTTTACAACAATTTGATAGTGAGGATGATGATACATGAGTAAAACATTGTTAAAACGTGTAGTATAGATCTGTTTACAATTAAAATAGAAAGTCTTTCAAATTCCTTTATCTTTGGGGGAGAGAGGATTAAAAATAGTATTATTAGAATGCATTTCACAATTTGATATAAACAAAAAAAACTGAGGACTTAAAATTAAGCATGTAATGAAATCTATTTGAAATTGCTTTTCTTTAAATAAAGTCTAGGCCAATCACAATAGTGCACCTTGTTTCTATTCAATAGGTTTATTCAAATCAATTAAAAAGTTATTGCTATATATCATTATGTTATTCAAACAAGCAACATAGAAAATACTCAGCCTGTCAATTTTATTAGTAGTTCCTGTTGAGTTCTTAATTGGAAGAGACTAAAAATCACTTGCAAGCTTTTATAATCTGTGCAAATATTCATAAAGCATACTACTTACATGATTAAAGATGACTTTACATAGTTTTGTACTATATATTTAAATCTACACTGGCAGTTTATGGAAGAACAAGAAAAACTGCAAAATGCCAGGCTATAAGTAGTTTATAACATAGATGCTAATGAACAAACCTATGTTTTATAATTACAAATGGCTTCTTAACAATAGTTTGGAATATTATGGCACTTAAGAATGCAGTATGAATTTTTTCTTAGGAAACAAATGTACACTGGTTTTGCAGAGACTATAAAGAGATAATAGGCAGGTTAAAAATAAATCAAGGAAAAGAAAACAAAACCACCACAGTACCAAAAATACAAGTACCGACATCCTAATAAAATGCAAAGTAATATGTTCAAGACTAACAGATATTTTCTAAAACATGCTTAAACAAAATGAGCTGGCCACTTATTTTAAATAAGCTGTCACTGGCTATAGCAAACAGTCTTGCTTGTTTCTTTAGTCAAAGTAGAACCAAATTTAGAACCATTACTCAAGTAAACATCGAGTTCCAGTTTTCCTCAGTAACTTTAAAATATTCAATTACCTAAGAAGTATACAAAGTAATGCATAATTGCCTAGTGCTTTATATTTAATGCATATATTTGTTTTTAAAAAGGACATATATCTAGCACAAGAAGAAGATTAAAAAAAATGCATCTTTCTTTAGATCACTACTCAGGAACCATGAAAAGCATAACATGGGCCATTTAGATGATTTTTGGATGTTAACATTAGCATAATCACTAATATTTTTAATAAGCACAAATGAACCACGCTAGTAAAAATGAAAAAATACTATTAAAACATGTCATGCATATCTCATACTGAACATCCAAAAGAACATTATTATAGCCTTGTTATAGATCCTACAGTTAGCACCATTTTTATATCTGAACACTGTGAAAAAGCAACCAAAGTTTTAGTTAAAAAACAAATTATTATAAGGATATGTGAAAGAAAATCAGTATGTACTAAGGGTGGTACTAAACATTGATCAAATATTTACACCAACACTGGGAAGCCTGGTCTACCATGAAAAAAATAAAACTGAAACTGGTATGCTTAACTTTCTATCCATGCTTAGCATAGCACAAGTGGGTAACTAAATTCATCCAGCATTAACCTGCCCTATAAAAAAGGCATAAACAGTAAATATCTGACTTCTTAAAATAAGCCCCCCAAAATCACGATAGTAAAAGCATTTGTTTTGCAAACTTATTACATCCCCAGCCCTAAAGCCATTTAGGAGGAAGAATATCCAGGTGCCTCACTATGGCATATAATTTACAATCCTTAAAAGTACCCCCCTCAAAAAAGCAGCCCTTTATTTGTTTAAAATGTGAAGCATATGAATTTATATCCAACAGACAGTATCAGCACTCTGTCTAGTCATTCAATACACTCCAACATCTAAGCATCTCTCATCCTAGTAAATCTGGTGCATATATTAAGGAAGAAGGAAAGCTAAAATTTTTTTTAAAGTAGCAAGATTTTCTCCACATGTACACTTATGAACATAAAACTACTCTATCCCAGTATTAGGGGAAAAAAGTGCACAATTAAATTGGCAAGATCTTTCTTTTTTTTTTTTTTTTTTTGATTATTGATTCACTGTGTAATCAAGAGCAACCAAACCAAAGCTACTTGTCAGTTCAAAGTACCCAACAGAACTTTGAGTCTTCATGCCTTTTCAAGTTAGAAAGAAAGTAATGTAGCTTTTGGATTTCAGAAAATTGGGCATCCTTTCATGCGGCACAAAGTCCATCACCACACGACCTCTACCAGTCCACACTCCACACTTGTCAAAGTGCAGTTAATCCGAAGTTGCAGCGACAGTATATCATGCCAGCTGAATCCAGCCACGTATCTGAGATAGGGTCATATTTCTGCACGGTATTCAGATAAGAAGAACCTGAGTGACCACCGACTACATAAAGGTAGTTATCAATTACTGCAGCACCAACCCCTAGGAAAAGTGGGTAAAAAGAGGGAAAAAACACGTTAACCATGAAGTTGACTTCTCACTAAAAATAAATTCGTATTTTAATGTTTTCTTAAAATACATTTCAATAATCTATTGTTAATTATACAAGTAATATGGCCATATGTACTTACTGGAAAAAAAAAATCCCTTAACATGAAAGCAAGAGTTGAATCTTCCTTCCCCTCTCCTCCCCAATCCTACTCTCCCTCTCCACCACCACAGAAAAATACAAAGAATGTAGTATATGTCTTTATATGCTTTCTTTTCAGTTTATATTTACATATTTTTCAACACATCATTCATCTTTATCAGGTTTTTAAATATGTTGAAATATTTGAAACATATCTTGAACTATACAACTTAGGCTTTAAAAATTCTACTGTATATACTGGTATACACAGTTCTAAAGAGAACAAGACTACCCAATGTTTTTTTCACATTCTTGTTATTTTGCGACTTTCCCCCTGACGCAAGAAATATCCCTAAAGCATTTCCATCAGCGACATAAAACCTTCCCCTTAAAATAATGTGATTTGAGTTTGGGTTCAAAGGTAATTTCTTCTATTCCTCAAAGATGTTTTTGTTTTTCTCTGGGAACCCTGAAACTCAGGCTTTTCTAGAACTCCAAACACCCTGAGTATGTGAGAACGTTTGAAAGTTAACATACAGACTGCTGGTGTACAATTAAAAAATATATATATAGAACAATCCAAAGATTCTGTGTGTGTGTAACATATAAAAAGATGACATTTGTTATATGGACAGAAGAGCTTCTGTAAGATACATTCTATCCCCACCACTTCTAAAAATGTGTTCTCCCAACTTTAAAAAATGATAATATGCACATAGGCATATTAAAGTCACAGTATAGAAGTCTATGTAGTTTTGTCAAATCAGCTGTCTCTCAAGTTTAGCACAATAAAGTTTTTGTTTTTGCTGGACAATACTCTTACTATTGTATTCCAAGGAACTACTATTCCAAGAATATCACTATAAGAAATACCATCCTCTATGTTTACATATTAGTTAGTTATTATTACCTGTTCTGGGTTCTTTCATTGGTCTACACACAGTCCACTGATTTTGATGAGGGTCATATCTTTCAATGCTTGACAAATGTGAGACACCATTATGTCCACCCACCACAAAAATAAAGCCTAGCATGACACCCACACCAAAGTGAATCCTTTTATCTGCCATAGATGCAACCATCTCCCAGGAGTCCTTACTTGGATCATAACGCTCCACACTGCAAATATTCACAAAAGAAAAAATTAATTTGCATATTCCGTGTGCCACTCTTCCTACCAAAGCAGAATCAAAACCTACCATAGTTTTAGAAGTTCCAAAAGACAGATATAAAACAAGAGTAGTTTGTCCCAGATGTTTACATTTTGCTGATAAAATTGCAAGGATAAAAGCTTACCTTGTGAACTGGGGGCAATAACGCCCGCACGCTACTTCATTGTATCATACAAGCTGCAGGGTATATTAAGGGCATAGCACTTCTGGAGTCAGGAAACCTGGTTAAGTACTAATGCTGTATACTTAGAGCCGAATGAACCCTAGCCCTAACGGTTAAGTGTATCCTGGATAAGCCCTTTCCTCTCACCTGAAAAGATGCGGATAACTTAACCTCAATGGATTCATGTAAAAATAAAGTCAAATGAGCATACATGTTCTGAAAGGACTTTGAAAATCACAAATTAAATATAAATGTTTTCTAAGGACACTAAGGATCTTCTACATAGCTAAGGAAAAGGGAAGATGAAAAAAAGGAAAGGAGAGGAATTTTTTTGTCTTATAGAAGTCGTGGTGGTTTACTGCAAAGCAAACACTGCAGATTACATAACACAATCTGGCCAATCATAATAATCTCAGAGTGATTTAGGAGAATTCAGGGGTTTAAGTCAAGTCTTCATTCCAGAGAACACTCGGCATTTCCAAGTTGTATTATGGATATCCAAAGCAAATCAGAATTTCCAAAAAACCTTCCCTAGAAAATCGCAGAAGGCCTTTAAATCTCTATTTTGACACGAGCGGGCACAAAGGCAGGCTTGTCAAGCTTGTTCTGGTCCTAACCTAACCCCTCAAAAAGACTGAAGCATTTGAGAGTCAGTAGCATAAAACAGAGACTAGACTGTAGACTAGACTAGAACATAGACTAAACTATAAATATTTCTGAAAGGACATTGGGATAAAAGCCACAAGAGCCCAATTACTGGACAAGAAGAGTTGATAAACTATAGCAAGAACTTAAACTTCAAGAATATTATCTCCCAAAAAAAAAAAAACCTCAACCTTTTATCTTATAAATTTATGCAAGCACATTTTCAAAGAATAAAAATGCATGTCTATGCTCAAAATACTTTTCCTTTAACTAAGGGAGCAATAAAAAGGAAAAATACTTCAGCTTACAAAGAAATAAAAATTTATAGATGAAATGCTGTTGTGCCCTTGCTTTCTCAGTTAACAAACCGCAATATACTCTTCCATTAAATGCTCACAATCAATAAAACACACACCACTCTACGAGAGAAAATCTTTTGAACAGCAATTTTCAACAGAAGTTCAGAATTATGATTAATTTTCCATATAAGCAAGTCACTTTATGCTTTTATTTTTCTCATATATTTTTCTCGTTTATTCAGAGAATACTACAAAATACAGAAATCTCAAATTCGGACTACAGCAAAACTCAGGTACACAATGATACATGCATGATTATAGAATAAGAATCCAAAAAGGAATATTTAAATAAGGCTTTATGCTTAAGATGCATAATATATAACCATATAGGAATTACATTTCACTTTTTACTCTGCTAAGCAATGCAATAACAGACCATTTATACACACACGCACACCCATATTTATATACATTCACCACCTAAAATCTAAAGTTGTCTAACTTCATTTTATATTCAGATCTCTGAATTTTAAAATCTAGTCCAATTATATTAAATGAATGAATTTAAAATTTTATAAGAGGGATTTGATTCTTAGGTCTGTATTAAATCCTCATGTAAAACAATTACAATTACACTCATAGAGCAGATTAAATTTCCCAAATACCTAACAATATTACTTTAAAAATTAAAAAGGGAAGTTCATTCACACACACAAGTTGTGTATAAATCGTTGTTAATGACTTAAAAATCTACAAGCATATACAACTTCATTAAGTTAAATACCTGTTCATGTGGGCAGGACCATACCCACCAATGGCATATATCATTCCATCCAACACGGCTGCAGCAAAACAGCTTCTTGTTGTAGTCATTGGTGCCACCGGTTGCCATTTTCTTATTTTAGGAATATACTTCTCTACAGATTGTAAATAAGATTGTCCATCATAACCACCTAAAGCATAAAGTTCTCCTGCAAGTACTACTACTCCAAGGGTACTTCGGCTCTCATTCATTCTCTCAAGAGAAGTCCAGGTATTTGTATCAGGATTCCAGCATTCTACTGAATTTTCATGTTTTCTGATAGTGATGCCAGGACGCACGTTCGTTTCAATACCACCTATAACATACACTTTTTGGTCTAAAACACATATTCCAAATTCATAGCGAGGAATGTTTAGGGGTGCCAAACCAATCCAAGAGTCATTCTGAGGAAAGTACATCTCCACACTAAAGAATAAGCAGAAAAAATTAAATTTTAAAAATCAAAATGGCTCCAAAACAAATAAAAATGTTTAATCTCTTTAATAATCAGGGACATGCCAATTAAAACCACAACAAACCACGACACATTTTCCAGACTGGCAAAAACTTGTAACAACTGTTGACAAGAATGTGAGCAAGAAATGCACACTCTTTTGGAGGGAGCGTAAACTGGCACAAACTACACTGGAAAACAATTTTACATTATCTGGTAAAACCGAAGGTACGCAAATGTACTGACTCAGCAATTTCATTCATGTGTATCTACACTATTGAATGCCTGATATAAGTCAGTTTTGCACGAGGACATACATACAGAAATGTTTACAATGGCACAGCACAATCACCCATCCAAAGGACAATGGGTAAAAAAGATGTGGTATATCCACCCGAGACTGAGCAATTCCATTCCTAGATACGTACCCAAAAGAAATGCACACATGTGTATGTATGATGTTCATAGCAGCATTATTTGTAACAGTCAAAAAGTGGAAACAGTTCAAATGTTCATGAACCATAAAAAAGATAAATAAATTGTGGCATATCAGAGAATACAGCAATGAAAATAAATTATAGCTACATGTAACAGGAATGAATCTTTTTTTTCTTTTTAACAGAAATGAATCTTACACATACAATGCCAAAGGAAAGAAGCCCAAATCGAAAGAATACATTCTGTATAGTTTCATTTATACCAAGTTCAAAGACATTTCTAATCTCTGGATTAGAAATGAGGATAGAAATGAGGACAGTGGTTACCTTTGGGGAGGGCAGGGAGGAAACTCCAGAGTGGTTTCTGGATGTTGGTCAAGTACTGTTTCTTGAACTGGTTTGTAACATTCACTTTGTGATAATTCACTGACCTGTACACTTGGGATTTGTGCATTCTTCTGTATGTGTATAACATTTGAATAAATTCTTATAATTAACAGGTTCATTATAGAAAGAAAATATAGTATTATACCCGTATTTTTGTAATACCACAAACCAATGAAACTAAGTGCACTATTGCTTCATGCAATCTCACAGATGAATTTCATAAACTTATTGTTCAGTAAGAAAACACATCCCCGAAGAATTTATGTAGCATTACTGTATTTATATAAAAATGTATAAACCTAATGCTATATTGGGGCACATAAATATGTGGCAAAATTACAATGAAAAGCAAAGAATAATATGCAGAAAATTCAAAATAGTGGTTACTTCTAGGGGAGGAAAGGAGATGCATCAAGGAGGGACACAAGAGAATTTAAAGGTATTAATAGTCTATTTCTTAAGCTGGTTAATAGGTGCTTAGATTTTTTTCTTTATACCTTGCATGCAAATTACGGTCTCTTGCAAGTATACATATTTCATTTCAATGTCTCCAAACTCAATTGTGCAATAGCATAAAAATATATATTCTCTATCCAGTATAATTAAAGAACATTCATTCATTCATTCCATAGTTATTGAGTGCCTATATACAATTTTGTTATATTGCTTGTTTTAAAAATGTGAATTTGTTCCAATGAAAATGATACATTAGGGAATTATCTGACCTTAAGGAGAGTAGTTTCAGTGAGGTGGTGGGGATAAATCTTGACTGGACTGGTTCAAGAGAGAATAGGAGATGAGGGAAAACAGTGGATATCGACTTTTCCAAGGACTTTACTATAAAGAGTAAAACAAATATGAGATAGATATAAGGATAAGCAGAGAAAGACCAGAGCACCCAGGGAAGACTGGTTTCATCTGGTAGCTTAAACCAGAACATATTTGCATGCTGATGGCAATGATGTAGTACAGCGGGGGGAAGATGACGTGAGAGAGATACGGGATAAATGCAAGAGCAGAGCCCTTGTGCAGGGGAGAGGGAATGGAAGCTAGTAAGTAGAGAAATGGAGGGACGGGTCTTAGAAAAAACATGGTAGATTTGGAGATCAGAAGATGAGATAGTACTCTTCTGATTGCCCTATCTTCTTAGTAGAGTAAGAGACAAAGTCATCAGCTTTGTCTGATGGGGGGGGGGGTTGGATGTTTTTATGGTATAGAACAGTCCTCCAAGGAAGCGGAAGAGTAAACCGCTTAGGGAAAGTAAAGGGGTTGCTGACAGTGCTAAGTGTGTTAAGTGAGACCACTTAAGTTGGGTATGTGTGTTTCTCTAGCCACATATTCCTGCTCAGGTGCAGCCATGGCATAAGTGGAGAACTGATTCTAACTAGATGAGTATGATGGAAGAAGGGCAAGGGAGCCATGAGTGTATTCAAAGGAATGATGACAGTGATGTTCCTGGAATCTAAGCTGAGTAAGGAGTGAGGTGAGGACATGTAGTGATCAGTGAGCAGTAAGTTTTCTGATTATAGGGCCAAAGGGTTAAAAGTCTTGAAGGGAACAAAGAATGACTGCAGTAGATGTACTGAAATAAATAAGCTGGCAAGAAAGGAGGTGGTAGTCAGAGAACAGAATGTATGAAACCAAGATTTTGAAAGTTTGAAATCACTGGTAATGACAAAGTTGAAGTATAATCATGAGAATAGTACCTAAGGTAAGGCAGAAAAGACTACTAGAAGTGAGATCAAGGAGGGGCGCCTGGGTGGCTCAGTCATTAAGCGTCTGCCTTTGGCTCAGGGCGTGATCCCGGAGTCTTGGGATCAAGCCCCACATCAGGCTCCTCTGCTGGAAGCCTGCTTCTTCCTCTCCCACTCCCCCTGCTTGTGTTCCCTCTCTCACTGGCTGTCTCTCTGTCAAATAAATAAATAAAATCTTAAAAAAAAAAAAAAAAGAAGTGAGATCAAGGAGAGAGGCAAAGTTGTTGGATAACTGTGAATCATACTATGGGGATGTTGAAATCAGCAAGAATGACTGTTTATATAGAATGATGAGAATGATGAGAACGACAGTAAGCCAGCTATAAAAATCTTCAGGGGCGCCTGGGTGGCACAGTTGTTAAGCGTCTGCCTTCGGCTCAGGGTGTGATCCCAGCGTTCTGGGATCGAGCCCCACATCAGGCTCCTCCGCTAGGAGCCTGCTTCTTCCTCTCCCACTCCCCCTGCTTGTGTTCCCTCTCTCGCTGGCTGTCTCTCTCTGTCAAATTAATAAATAAAATCTTTAAAAAAAAATCTTCAATAAATGAAATTACTAAAGGGATAGCAGATGTTGGCAACAAGAAGGTATATCAAATGATATAGCCTGAAGGCAAATGCTTGGAAAGAGTTGAGATTCTGGAGAGAGGGGAGATGAAAAAATTTGGGAAGTGGATATGAGGAACAAAGAAAAACACTTACCCAAACTTTAGGACCTATGATACATGAGATATGGGGAAACAAAACAGGTTTGAGAGGGCTTTGGCAAAAACTGTATCCTTAAGCATCAGTCATATTTCATTAGAACAAGAAGTTGAAAATAAATAGGATTTTTCTCATGACTGAAAATCTACAGGATATGGCAGACAGAATTGAGGAGTCAATGGGGCGCCTGGGTGGCACAGCGGTTAAGCGTCTGCCTTCGGCTCAGGGCGTGATCCCGGCGTTATGGGATCGAGCCCCACATCAGGCTCCTCTGCTGTGAGCCTGCTTCTTCCTCTCCCACTCCCCCTGCTTGTGTTCCCTTTCTCGCTGGCTGTCTCTATCTCTTTCAAATAAATAAATAAAAATCTTAAAAAAAAAAAAAAAAAGAATTGAGGAGTCAAAAAGAAAAGGGCTGGGCGATTAGATGATATACAGGACCATACAATAATGGTGTTAATAAAAAACAATATATTTGGGTTATGTCCCAGATTCCTAGCACAGAGCTCCTAAACTTCTTGGAATTTCCTGAGTAATAGGAATGTCTTTTGTTATTTTATAATGAGCCCTTTCCAATCACACCTGAGTTTATGCTACTGAGGTGACTATAAGTGGCCACCCAGATAGCTTCAGCATGGGGGCCAGAAGCCAGAGTTATCAACCATGTGATTAACATTCAGGAGGTTGAGCTCAATCACCAATGGCCAATGATTTGATCAATCTTACCATCATAATGAAATCTCCATAAAACTCCCTCAACAATGGGGTTTGGAGAGCTTCTAGGCTGGTGACACACTAAGAAGCTAGGGGTGGGTGGCATGCCCAGAGACAGCATGGAAGCTCTGTCCCTCTCCTCCCCACACCCTGCTCAATTTATCTCTTCCCTTTGGTTGTTCCTCAGTTGTACCCTTTGTAATAAACTGGTAAGTAAAGCACTTTCCTGTTCTATGAGTCATTCTAGCAAACTTGGGGGGGGGGTTGTGGGACCCCCAGAACTTTTAGTCCTCCAGACAGAAATGCGGCACCGTGGGCACCCCATTTATGGCTAGCATCTTAAGTGGGGACAATCTTCTAGGACTAAGCCCTTAAGCCCTTAAGCAGTGGGGTCTGAGCTAACTCTGGATAGTGTCAAAATTATTGGACACGCATTTAGTGTTGGAGAACTAGAGAACTGATTGGTGTGAGAAAAAAACCTCTCAATGATAGTAAGAGTTCAGTTATGATGATGGATTTTCAGAGGTGATTTAGGTAAACTGAGATACAAGATAAAAAGGTTTTAGTCCTTACGGTTTTTGAGGGCAAATGGATAGTTAGTTGTAATGAGGGCCTCTTTCTTGGAATCTGACCTGTAACTTAGAGCACTGAGGTGAGTGGTATCATGAGTGGTGTGGTTCAAAGTCCATTTAACATTTAATGTATTTGCACAATTATTCAAAATCACTTCTAATATAGTGCCATCCTTATGATTCTCTATGTGTAAATAGAAACAATACTCAGAACTTCCTGAGATTCCTTAAGCCACCTACCCAATCCCACTTCCCTCTTTTGCAGACCTCCTTCCTTTTCTAGTTTAAGGGAAAAACTGAGGCTATTGGATAGTATCTATCTTAAACTCCTTCTCCCACCTCTCCCCACTCCAGCAAACCTATCCTCATATTCCGGTTTGGAGATATCAAGAGTCCCTCTTCCTCACATTTAAAACCTTCTACATTTGGGGCGCCTGGGTGGCTGAGTCATTTAGTGTCTGCCTTTGGCTCAGGTCATGATCCCAGGGTCCTGGGATCGAGTCCCACATCGGGCTCCTTGCTCAGCAGGAAGCCTGCTTCTCCCTCTGCCTGCTGCCTCCCCTGCTTGTGCATTCTCTCTGACAAATAAATAAATAAATAAAATCTTTAAAAAAAAAAAAACAGAACCATTCTACCTTTGCTTTTGAGACCAACCCCTTCCAATTTCCTCTAAAATCTTGCTTTATCAATGACCATTCCTCTATCCTATACCCTCACCTTATCTCTTTTTACTGGCATCTGATAATAAACAAACTCATGTCTCTCTCTCTTCTAGAACAAAACAAACAAAAACTTAACTCTGATTCTATCATTCTAAGTCTTCACAGTTTATTTCCTTATTTTTTATCTGCTATACATCTTAATCTGCTATAATATATCCACAGCATTCCTATAATTCTGCTGAAATTACTCTACCAAAAGTCATTAATGATCTCCATAGAGCCAAGTTCAAGAGCCATTTTTCTATCTTTATCTGTCTGGGACGTTCCTTAGCATTTTACATTGTTAATGACACTTCTTCCTTCTTGACACATTTAAACTGCTTGGCTTTCATGATACTATTCTCTCTTGATTCTCCTACCTCTAAGATTGTTCTTGCGGCCTTTATCTTCAATATTAATGTTCCCCAGAGGTTCATTTATGAACCAATATTTTTTCCTTTCTATATGTTCTCAATGGATAGAAGAAAGGGACATTTAAACCAGTCAAGAAGTCCAGAAGACTTCATGGTTTTAATTTGTACCTCCAAATGATATATTATATGCCAGTAACTTCCAAATATCCAGTTTTGATGTCTTCACTGAGTTTTGCAATCATTTCCAGCTAGTGGGACATCCTTCACCTGGATATTTAATAGGTACTTCAAACTCATTATGTCCAAACCTGAACACATTACTTTCCCCTTTAAAATGGCTCCTCCCCCTATATTCTCTCTCTTGGTATATAAGATTCATCCAATATCTAACCAAGAAATCTAACTCATCTTTGCTTCTTCCCTCTCACCGTCCCCCCATATCCATTCACTAAATCCTGTCAATTTGCTCTCCTAAAACATTTCTTAAATTAATGCCCCCTTTTCTATCTTTGCTACTTCCACTTTGGACCGCACAATCTCTTGCCTGTACTTTTACAATAGCCTCTTTCCTAATGACTTGGATACTAATTCTGGTTCCTCAATCTTTCTCCAAAAGGAAGCCAAGGATGATCTCATATATGAATCTGATCATTTCACTACCTTCCTTAAAATTGTTTTCTGACCCACATAAGAAAAATCTTCTTCATCATGGCACAGGATACCTTCTTTGACTTGGCCCATACTGACCCTGCCTACCCCTTACTGTTTAGATCTTTGAACTTAATTTTTAATTTGGTTTTTCTTTTCTTTTTTTTCCCCTAAGATTTTATTTTTAAGTAACCTTTATACCCAACGTGGTGCTCGAGATCAAGAATCGCATGCTCCACCAACTGAGCCAGCCAGGGGTCCTTGATCTTTGAACTTTATACTCTTGCAATACCAAAAAGCTTTTCATCTCCTGCACATCCTATACTGTTACCATTTCATTGTGTCTTTGTGCACTTCCTGTGACCTTTTGCTTGGGTCTTGCTTAGCCTTCAACACTCAGCTTGGACGTTAACTTCTCCACAATAATATTTTCCTTAAATACCCCAAATGGGATAAATGCCTTTCCTTAACACTTCCATGGTATTATCTTTATTATCTACTTAAATATCTGTCTCCTTAACTAAATTATAAACTTCTTAAAGATTCATTATCTAGCATAGTATGTCTGATACACAGGTGTTAAATATTTTTTGTAGAATTAACTTGAATAATTTTTTAGATTGATTCCAATTTTTTCATAGTTATAAATAATACTGCAATAAATGGCTTTGTGCAAATGACATTAACATTTTTTTTTTCTTCTGGGGCGCCTGGGTGGCTCAGTCGGTTAAGCATCTGACTCTTGATTTCAGCTCAGGTCTTGATCTCAGGGTCATGAGTTCAAGCCCTGAGTTGGGCTCTGTGCTGGGCATGGAGCCTACTTAAAAATTTTTTTTTTCTTATAACAGATATAAGATGAATTACTGGGTCTAAACATATGAACAGTTCTTATAACTTTTTAATAATTTATGTATGTTATATTTAATATTTGAGAGACCAAGAGGCAACTGGTCAAGAATTTTTACCATGTAAATTCACATTTGGAATTTTTTGTCATGACATTTTACTAATATGTTTACTTTATGCCCATAATTAGTGCCTTTAAAAATAAGAGTAAACAATCAATTTTTGTAGTCACCATAACTAATGGTAATCTCAATGATACTAGGTTTAGACTATGCAATTGGTTTAATTTAGACAATTAAAATGCAATTGAGACTTTCTAAAAGGCACAGGTATATCAGATGACACTGCTAAAACATCAATAGTTTCCTACCACTGGAGGGTGGCAATCTACTAAATTTTTGAAAATGGCCAGAAAGAAATCACAGTATTAAATAAACTAATCAAACATGAGAGTTTTCATGAAGCATTCCCATTCAAGGGTAAAGCAAAAGTAACATCCAGCTCTATTTTCAACGTATAAAAGTTACTTGTATGATGCTCCAAACCAAGGACTGGCAAACTATGGCTAAGGGCTAAATTCAGCCCACCAGTGACTTTTGTAAATAAAGTTTTGTTGGAACTCAGTCATCTCATTTGTTTACATATTGTCTATGGCTGCTCTCACACTACAATGGCAGAGCTGAGTAGTCATAAGAGAACATATGGCCACAAAGTCTAAGATATTTACTATCTGCCTCTTTACAGAAAAAGTCTGACAACTCCTACTGTAGAGTATTAGAAAAGGAAGCACTCTTTACTACTGTCATTAAAAAATATTTATACTGAAGAAAATAAATACATATGTCCATGATTTGTACTCAGTGTCCTACTTTTCTTATTTCTTTGGTGATTCTTCTACTTGACGGTATTCGTTCAAACCCACTCTTGTCCCCAGCCTGCCCTCTCAATAATTCCTAGCTCTCCTCTTTAGCATCTTCTGCTACAGTTAGCAATAATAAATCCCTACTGACCTGGTCAAATAATAATGTAAACAGTTTCACAAATTAAAAGAAAAAAAGACATAAAATGGTAGAAAAGTAACCAAAATTCATAAAGTTTGTACATGGGGGAGCTGGGAGGAGGCTGTTAATAACTGAGAGAGTGTTAAAAGGAATGGATGGTGATGTGATTAAAACAACCTGATAAGTGTTTTAGGAAGAATAGAAGAAACAAAAACAAAAACAAAAAGCAAATAAAGTAAATAGTAAAATCAAACTATTTAAAAAACAGAAAATTAGCACACTTAAAAAGTATAAATCTTTTAGCATCAATCCTTTAAGAAAGCCTTCTATTTACCTATCCAAACAGGCAAATAGTCCAGATTTTCCTCCTACTGCACAAAGTACTTTGGGAGCACAGCGAGGTCGTGTCGTCAGGACAGTCTGATGAGAGAGTCTATGTTCAGGCATAAAGTGGTACTTTAGGGCTTCATTCAAAAGATGTTTACAAGTGCGATCATCACGAATAAGATGATTTGCTTCATATAGTCTAGTGAGAAACTTAACACTCAGCAATGGTAATCTCACACTATTAAGTAGCTGTGCTAAGTATTTCTGACGTTCTTGTACGTCATACTTGATCCAAGACTCAAGTGCATAAAACACAGTCTCTTCTGTAGCTACATTCAAACAGTCATTGGAAACAATTTCATCCAAATCAGCATGTGTAAGCTCAAAAAACTCTTCAGTCTGGCAAACAGCTTCAAAATTCTGGCATATGTATTTAGTAGCTGCCAAATAAAGGTCATGACAACCATATGTCTCTGCAAAACGAGAAATTCCAATACAGTTACCAGGATCAAGTTGGCTTTCAAGAAATGCACAACATTCTTTCAGAACAAGTTTTATCTGGAGTAGGTTTGCTGCTGGAAGAAGAGATTCAACTGTGTCCTGTGAAATAAAAACAGTTCCTGTATAGGCATACTCCACAATGGCCTGGAGAGCAGTTTCATCAATGCACTGAAACTCAACCTCACTGTTCTCTTTTTCAGAAAGGTTTCCAGTGAACATAGCTTTGAAATATGGGCTGATGCTGGCAAGTACCACTTTGTGAGCATGGATTTTAACATCACCGACTCGAAGAATGATGTCACAGAGTTCGTGATGTTGGCGAAGAAGATTCAAGCCCTGCAGAAGTTGTTCAGAATGTAAGTGGGTTAAGTTAGCAAGCATGTAGGTCGGGGATGTGTGGTCCATCTGCAGAAAAACAAAAAGCACGGGCAGTTATTTCAAAATAATCTTGCCTGTATGATTCCCTTTTCAAATAGTACAAAATAAATGAAATTTCTTGTTTATTGGCCTATTTGTTGGTTTTTAAATACTTTATACTAAATACTAGACTGAGGCTTTTAGCAATCATATAATTAACAATCAATAATTCAATTCCTATATTATAGATCCTAGGAAACAAAGGCCCAAAGGTTATGTGATATGCCCCAAACCACAAAGGTCTCTTGATAATGGACTTTTGGACTGGAACTCTTCTGTTTCTCTTCATTAAATTCAAGTTACCACTGAAACAAAATGCAAATGTGAAAAAAAAAAACCCTAAAAAAAATGAGTTTTGAAGCAACATTAATAACTTTTTGGCTATTTTCTCAATAATATCAATGCCTGCCAATCTAATCAACAGATGCTTTAACTGGAAATAAATTTCATGTTAACTCATACACTTTACCCGAAGACACAGTAATTACTTTAATAATGGGTGCTGAATTTAACAAAAGTATTACTATTAACTAATTCAATAACAAAAAAGTAATGTGAACACAATTTGATGCTCTATAGTAAGGGCAATTAGGTATCTACTCAACTCTTCAACATAACTTTAGATCATATTCAATCAATCTTTTTGCCACTTTGTACTTCTGAAAGATGAAAAAGAATAAAAAATAAGAGAAAAGAAAAAAGATGAGAGAAAAAAAGAAGAAAAAGAAGCAACAGGGATTGTGGTAGGCTGCATGAATAATGGCTCCCCAAAAAGACATCCACATCCTAATCCCTGGAACCTTTGAATGTTATCATATGGCAAAAAAGACACTCAAGTTATAATTAAGGATTTTGAGATGGAGACATTATCTACTGGATTATCTAGGTGGGCCCTAAATGCAACCACATGTACCTTATAGGAAGATAGTAGGAGATTTGACACAGAAAGGAGGAAAGAAGGTAATGTGACCACAGAGGCAGAGATCAGAATGATGAAGCCACAAACCAAGCAATACTGGTAGACACCAGAGGCTGGAAGAGGCAAGGAACACATTCTTCCCTGAACTGCCAGAGGGAGCACAGCCCTGCCAACACCTTAATTTCAGCCCACTGATAACTAATTTCAGAGTGTGAAAGGATAAATTCCTGTCGCGATTTGTTACAGCAGCCCTAAGAAATTAACACATGGATACTTCAGAATGGATCTTAGCAGCTGCTTAGAAATAGGAACTGTTTCCTTCCTACCTCGAACATAAGTTATTGGGATAATAAAAAAGTAGACTTCATTCCAATTTTTAAAGTATTATCAAATAAATCAAAACTTTCCAAAAAGTATTAAGTAATATCAATACTGGTAAGACTGGGAGAGTGTAGTACTTTATTCCTATACATTTTTAAGTGGAAATATCCATATACTGAAACTTTTATCTTCATCAAGAACTTAATCATTTCACACCTGTTTCAAATGAATTTTAAATCTATTAACAAATTATGTTATCATGGCCACCTAGCAGCTAGTATCACTGACCTCCATTTCTGGTCTTTCCAAATAATTCCACACAACATCTAATAATAATTTTCCATCATGGTATGAACAAGACTCAAGAAATTGTTGGAAAGAAAAAAATTCTGGGTCTTAAAATAGGTACTTTACTCCAGAACAGAATACTGGTAAGAAGACAGCAATGATAGGCATAAGTTTAGATCTAGATCTGTACTTTTACTTACTATAGTACTGACCTTTTAATCTGCTTAACTCCCTTTAGTTTCAGTTTAATGGAAAAAAATATCTTAACTAAAAAGTGAAAAATGAACAGGAATGAAAACCGGATATAGAAAATAAATGACAAAATTAAGAAAGCAGTCCTAGCTACTTTACCTCTAGTTAACTTCTCTCATCTTTATTTTTCTTATCTGCAAAATGAGATCATTATACCTGAACTATACACCTCACAAGGTTTTCGAGAGTCAAATTAGATACTGCACATGAAAATACAATAAACTGTTAAGAGTTATAAATATAGAGTATTATGATGAGGCAACAGAGGCGCCAACAGGATCAGGAAAGAACAGGGACCTTGGAAATACAGGATAATGAGTTTTAGTCCTAATTGGGTCATATACTGTTGTTATATAGAATTGTTACATTTCTTAATCTACATATTAATTTTTTTATTCATAAAGTAAGAATACCTCCCTCTCAGAAAGCTACTCACATGAAAATGGTTTTTTAAAATGTAAAGGTACACACAACTTGAAGTGCTATGAATACAGCACTATAGTGCCATTTTATTAAGTTGCCTCTTCCCATATCTTCACTTTCACAAATTCCCATTCTTTCCACAATGCCCTTTCATTCCAATTTAGCTCACGTAATCACTATAGCTCTATACAAATATTTTCTTGCCAAATGTCAGATTTTTGTCTTAACCTTTCTCCTCTCATCTTCTTTTCATCCAATTCAAATTCTCAAAAAGCTGGGTCAAAATTCACTTCATCTCTAAGTCTGTAAACATTTAAGTACTCAACTCCTTTACATGCAATTAATTATATGTGCTGTTTTGTATAACATAAAAAACTCATTGCCTGAGATTCTTAACTCTCATTTGTCTGATTTAACAAAGAGAATATTATTCAGACTGAAAAGTGCAGAATAAACAGGAAAGGTGAATGGATACAGAAAATAAGAGAAGGGATTGAAAACGGAGCTATAGCTAATGAAACAAGAAAGGGAAATAAAAGGTGAACTGATTGGAAAGGAAGAAATAAAACTGTCTTTGTTGGCAGATGACATGACTGTCTGTAGAAAATCTGAAAAAATCAACAGAAACACTCCTGGAACCAATAAGCAATTATAATAAGATAGCAAGATACAAGGCTAATATACAAAAATCAATCACTATCCAACACATCAGCAATCAACAAGTGAAATTCGAAATTTAAAACATATTACCATTGACATTAACACCTACAAAATATGAAACATATAGATACAAATCTAACAAAATGTATACAAGAGCTATATGAGGAAAACTATAAAATTCTAATGAAAGAAACCAAAGACTAAATAAATGAAGAGATGTTCCATGTTCATGGGTAGGAAGACTCAATATTATCAAGATGTCAATTCTTCCTTACTTGAACTATAGATTCAATGCAATCTCAATAAAAATTCCAGCAAGTTATTTCATGGCTACGGCAAACTGATTCTAAAATTGATATGGGGAGGTAAAAGATGCAGAAAAGCCAACTCAATATTGAAAAAGAAGAACAAAGTTGAAGAACTGACATTATCTAATTTCAAGAATTATTAGAAAGCTATAGTAATCAAAACAGGGTAGCGGTAGTGAAAGAACAAACAGACCAATGAAAGAGAATAGAGAGCCCAGATATAGAACAGAGACAGAGAGAAATTAAGGAGCCAATCACATTTACAATTGCACCCAAAACCATAAGATACCCAGGAATAATCCTAACCAGAGGCAAAGGATCTATACTCCAAAAACTACAGAACGCTTATGAAAGAAATTGAGGAAGACACAAAGAAATGGAAAAACGTTCCATGCTCATGGATTGTAAGAACAAATATGGTTAAAATGTCTATGCTGTCTAGAGCAATCTACACATTCAAAGCAATCTGTATCAAAACACCATCAACTTTTTTCACAGAACTGGAACAAATAATGCCAAAATTTGTATGGAACCACAGAAGATCCCAAATAGCCAAAGGAATGTTGAAAAAGAAAACCAAAACTGGTGGCATCACAATTCTGGACTTCAAGCTCTATTACAAAGCTGTAATCATCAAGACTGTATGGTACTGGCACAGAAACAGACACACAGATCAATGGAACAGAATAGAGAATCCAGAACTGGACCCCCAACTCTATGGTCAACTAATCTTCAACAAAGCAGGAAAGAATATCCAATAGAAAAAAGACAGTCTCTTCAACAAATGATGCTGAGGAAATTGGACAGCCACATGCAGAAGATTGAAACTGGACCATTTCCTTAAACCATACATATAAATAGACTCAAAATGGATGAAAGACCTAAATGTGAGTCAGAAATCCATCAAAATCCTACAGGAGAACACAGGCAGCAACCTCTCTGACCTCCGCCGCAGGAACTTCTGCTAGACATGTCTCCAAAGGCAAGGGAAACAAAGGCGAAGATGAACTATTGGGCCTTCAAGATAAAAAGCTTTTGCACAGCAATGGAAACAGTCAACAAAACCAAAAGACAGCTGACAGAATGGAAGAAGATATTTGCAAATGACATAGTAGATAAAGGGCTAGTATCCAAAATCTATAAAGAACTTATTAAACTCAACACCCAAAGAACAAATAATCCAATCAAGACATAGACAGAAGACATGAACAGACATTTCTCCAAAGAAGACATCCAAATAGCCAAGAGGCACATGAGAAAGTGCTCAACATCACTCGGCATCGGGAAAAACAAACCAAAACTACAATGAAATGAGCCCTGGGTATTACATAAGACTGATGAATCAATAAGACTGATGAATCACAGACCTGTACCCCTGAAACAAATAATAGATTATATGTTAACTATTTGAATTTAAATAAAAATTAAAAAAAAGAAATATTGAGAATAAAGTTTAAGTGAAGAGATAATACTTTTAATGCTTAACAAAAAACAACTCAAACTAAAAACTTTAAAAGGGCAAGGTAAAAATAGGGAACTTAAAATGAATTACACTGGAGGTTTGTCATAATATCATTCTTAAAATTTTTAATTTGATGCCTTTCCTTTCTGAAGAAATCTGGCTTAAGAGAAATTCACTAAACTTTAACTTTTTTTTTTTTTTTTTTTGGAAGCTTTAAAACAATGGTTCTCAAAATATGGTCCTTGTACCACCAGCATCAGCATCCCCAGGGACCTGCTACGGATGAGAATTCTTGAGCCCAACCACACATCTAAGAAATCAGAAAGTACATAGACAGAAAGGGGCAGCAATATGTGTTTCAGGCCCTCCAGGCAACTGATATGCATGCTAATGTTTGAGAACTAGTTAAAATATTGCCAGCACAAGTGTAACTACTAAAAAAAATCATCCTACGTCATACTGTAACTCCTTCAAAATTATGAACTACAACTGTGAGTATATTTGGTTCTCAGCCATTTACCTCTAAATGGCTAAAAATAAATCAAAGAAGCAATAACTTCTAATTTTTAAAACCTCACCTCATTGACAATTTCATCTCAGTGACAACCTTGTGCAGAAGAAAAAGCAAGTATCATGGAAAACCGCAAAGAACACTGAGCAATTTGAGTTCAAGTCTACATTGACTACTTAATAGCTGTATACTTTGGGCAAATTACTTATTCTTAACTTGAACTTTGTCATTTGTAAAACTTGTCGCTGTGGATTAAATAGAATGTTTGGTTTGGAAAAAGAGACCAATGGAGAAGAATTAAAATACAGATATAGATCATTTAGCCTATGCAAATTTAGCTTATGATAAAGGCAGTATTTCAAAATCAATGAGGAAAATAGGGTTTTAAATAAACATGTTAGAATAACTAAATAGCCTTATAAAAAATAGGTAAAATTAGATCCCTTCCACAAATCTACACCAGGATAAACTCCTAATGGATCAGAGGTATGAATGTAAAAAATGAAATCATACAACATATTACAATAACAGGGTGAATTTCTCTGTAACCAAGATTAGAAATAATTTCCTAACTATGATACAAAACCCAGAAGCAATAAGTGAAAAGACAGATCAACTTGATTACATTACAAAGCTTTAACTAGCTACAATACTTTGACTAGCTAAAAAAATCATAAGCAAAGGAGAAATCTGAGGTTGAGAAAAATATCTGCAACATATGTAAAATACATATCGGAGTATGTATAACATTTCTAAAATATTCTAGTCCTACAGGAAAAATAGACTAAAGAACAGCTAGTTTAAAAAAATGCAAATGTTCTTAACTATATGAAAAAATCACTCAACTTCACTTATGATCAAATAGATTAAAATGAGTTAATAGTTCTTTCTCTTGGCAATACACTGTGTTGGTACGACTGTGAGAAACAGGCATTCTCACAAGTTGCTGTGCAAATATTAAATGATATAAGACCTCTGGAGGTAAATCTGGAAAATCTAGCAAAATAACATTTGCATTTACCCTCTGACCCAACAATCTGACTTCTAAGAATTTACTCAAAAAATACAATGGCAAAAAATATATAATGACAACTACAAAAAGTTAATAATTGCAAGTTTATTTGTAAAAGCAAAATAACAATTCTTTACGCTTATTTTTATGCTTGAGAGACTAAGATGTAACTGACCAAGAATTTTAAAATAACTCTAACGTACACCAACAAAAGAATGGTTGGAAAAAAACCCGACATATCCATGCAATGGAGTGCTATGCAGCTGTGGAAAAAGAATGAGGGATCTCTATACATACAGCTCTAGAGAGATCTCCCTGATCGAAGCAAGGAAGAGAAATATGTGTATAGTACATCACCACTTATCTAAGGGGAGGTGACAAGTTTACAGGTTCAGTTATATTAAAAAACAAAGGAAATTTTAAATATTTTTAAAAGGTTAACTACAGAGTAGAGGGGATAGATAGAAGCTAGACATCTCCAAATATAATCCATTTTTTGACTTGCCTATGGAATCAGTAAAGTATTTTACATAATTATACAACAAAATTAAATCTTAAAAACACAATCCATAAGAAACTTGAAAATTAAAGGAAGCAAAGGAACCCAATATTTATCTAGTTAGTGACCTAACCATACCATTCCAAATAACTTTAAAACAGTAATTTGATGGTCTGTTACTAGTGGGATATGCCCTAAAACAAAACAAAAAACTTTATACTATTTTCAGTAATCACATTATCGGTGAAAGTGTTATTTGATTCTGAAACTGTTATGTGTGCATTGCAAATTGTTATGTGTGCATTGCATAATTACAAGGCATTTCTAATATCATCATCCCTAGGGTCACTGTGATCTGTAATTCTCAACAGGGGAGAAAAGAGATAAAGACATAAGACTAAGATATTAAATATAAACCTTGTACTCTGATTTTGAATAAAAAGTATAGGAGGGAATAAATCTATATACAGAAACATTAATTACATGTACTACTATATATTTTAGGTATATGATATAGAAAATACATATGAGATATACAAATGCATAAAATATGTACATTATTTTAAGGAAAAAGTTAATTATATTTCCTAGCTCTGTTTACTGAAAATGGCTAGGAACTATGACCAACCCAGTAGCAAGGAGCACTCCTACCACCCAGATGTGGTCCCTAAATATCAATCCCTCCCCAAGGGATCAGAACTCCTTGTTCAAATGGCTGATTCAAGTCCTAGGCAGAAAATGTCAAGATAAATTTGGAATCTTTACATACTAGAGAGCAAGAAAGCTATCAATGACAACTAAGGTTATAAAAACAGGAACTAAACTGAATAGGCAGACTATCACTAGTCAAAGATGGGACAAAGTGAGTATCAATAACTGCAACTGATTAAAAGATACCAGAAATGCTTAAAACAATGAGTCCATAATGATAATACAATTATGACAATTTAAAGAGAGTCGTAATTCATCAGCACTGGAGGATGCTAATGAACCAACTTATTATTTGAAACCTAGTAAATAAAGGGAAAGAATCGAACATTTATCACGTCTTTCCAATACTAACTGTACCACTGGTACCAAATACATGAGGGGAAGTTTCTTTTTATAAAAGTACTCCAGTTAATAAATAAAGAAGGAATGATAGAGTGTCACCATTTCACAATCTCAATGAATAAATGTAGGTATTGATCAAAAGCATTGATTATGAAGGGCTGCTAATATCACAAAAAGAGAAGACAACCAGACATCTGGATCTTTTGATAGAAGACCATAGTATCAATTATGGATATTGTTGACTCCCCAGCCCCCCACACACACCAAAATCAAACATGCAGTCCACAGTCTAGATCCGACTATTAATCTACAAGAAATACAGAGAACAGAAGAAGCATCTTAAACCGTAACAGAAGGATGCAATCAGCAACACCACCCTGACTGTGAGAAACTGTACGGAATAACCTAGATGCTTCCACAAATAAACTGAAAGAAATTAAAAGAAAATGAACCTACAGATCAAAAAAAATTTGAAAGACATATCAAACAAATACAACTTGTGACTGTATAGGTGTGTGTGCGTGCAGACACATGCACACACACCCAGACACACACATGTAGGAGACAACTGGAAATTTGTAAACTAACTAGATTACTGATTATATTAACTAATCACTGTTGCTGAAAAATGATACTGTAGTTATGTCTTTAAGAGTTTTTATCTTTTATATACTAAAATGTTTGTAGGTAAAATAATATCATATCAGGGATTTGCTTAAAATAATATGAGATGAGAGGCACTTGGGTGGCTCAGTCAGTTAAGCGTCGACTCTTGATTTTGGCTCAGGATTTGTTCTCAGGGTTGTGAGACCGCATCAGGCGCCACACTCAATAAGGAGTCTGCTTGAGATTCTCTCTCTCTTTATCTCTCTCCCTCCCTTCCCTGTACCCCCCTGGCACACATGCGCACATTCTCTCTCTCTCTCTAAATAAATAAATAAAATATTTCTAAAAAAATAATATGGGATGAGTAAGTGGAGATGTAGATGATGTCCTGAGTTGCTAACTATTGAAGCTGGGCGATAGGTACATGAGGGTTTATGATATTATTCTGTTTTTGCATGTTTTTGAAATTTTGCACAGAGGAAAAAAAGAATGTATGTATAGGGCACTAAGCTTGGCATAAGACTTAGAAATGAAGAATCTGAAGTTCAGAGAGTTTAAATGAATTAACAAAGATCATACAAGTAGTAAGAGACGTTACTGGGACTATAATGTTTTCTTAATCTAAGAACAATGTTCTCTATATATTACACTCAAAAAATTTCAATGCTGAACAGTGTAGACTTGCTCAAAATATTTACTGAACCAATTTATAATTGTTGCCACTCCTGAGGAAATTATTCTATAAAGAGCTAGGTGGAAAAAGCCTTTGACTGTCAAGATGTGCCAGTTACTGTTCTAAACTTTTCACATGTATTAACTCCTTTCATCCTCAGAATAATACCATGAGATAGGTACTGTTGTTGTTATTATTCCTATTTTATAAAGTAAGCTGAGGCACAGAGAAATTAGGCCCAGGCAAGATTTAAACCTTGGCACGTTGTCTCCAGAGTTCTTCATTACTGTTATAAAGCCCCACTTATAATCTCTTAACCTTATTAAAGTTTTAACTCAAACAAGAATCTAAAAAAGTGCAGGACAGAAACTTAAAAATTGTTAGATCACGTACAACTACACATACCTATGTAAAATATATACAAATACTATGTAGATCAAATACAATAGTACACCAGGGCTTTAAAATGAAATACAGAAGGATCGATGGAACTATCATTCCCTTCTGTTATTTATATAATGGCAGCATTCTTGTTACATGAATGCGCACAACATAAAGACAATGTTAGATAAAATCAAACTTTCCACAGTCCACAGCAGCTTCATAATTTTAGGTGCTGAAACAAAGCTAATAAAGGTCAGGCTGTGAGTTTAGTAACTACTTAACTGACACCTAAGCTACACAACAGTGGTGCTGAAATCAGCTGGGAGACAATTATCTGCTACAACAAGAGCAAATAAATGGTGATGAGAAATAAGAATTGTTTAAAAAAAAATCTAAACACACATATACTTTGCTGTAAAAAGTGTGATCTATAAAAAATGAGAGTATTTTATCAGATCAGTTCTTTTCTTAAATTTCTTTCCCACAGTTCAACTCTCCTCACAGAAGAATTCAATTAATGATGGCATACTATTTTATCAGTGGGCCCAAGAACAGGCTGGCATATTTTCCTGTTCTTTGAGATTGACTTTCATTATACCTGGAGAAACAAAAGTAAAATTAGAAGCCTGCTATAATATGAATCATTATATCATGAAGTCAGAAATAATATGAAAGAAAACCCTCAAAGCCTTTTTTTTTTACATTCAGCAAAAGCTGTAAGTTACATAATTAATCCGTCCACTGAAAAACTGGTTGCAATGAAAGTGAAATCCTGTTAACTTACACAGATTAGTACCAGAAATGCAACAAAAACTGGATTGTTTAAAATTATAGTTTTGACTCAGAAATGCACAATGACTTTGAAACATAAACCTAAATAAATGAAAATGTATCTCTGATATACATCAAGAAAACCTGTAATTTCACATACATAAAAATAGACTCATAATTTTTTAACCTTATTGAAGTTTTGGCTCAAATAAGAAACTAAAAAATTTCAGAACAGAACCCCAAAAAGGAAGATTAAAATATATATAATTAAATAACATATAATAAAATAAATGAATGATTAATATTGGAAAAATCAAATTTTATCCTATACTTTCAAAACTTTTCCCCACCAAAACTATTCCAAAGCTCTAACCAAGTAGCTACACTGACTAATTTGCTTTACTTTCTTTCTCTGTCCAATTAATTTCCATGAAAACATCCATAACATGTGCCACAGCACATAGATGTAACTTCAAAAAATTGTTGTGAAAATTCTATGAGTCAATATTCATTAGGTATCTACCACCCTGTACGACACACAGCAAACAATCAAAAAATGGTAGTCTTATCATGACCTGTTAATAGCACCTTTTCTTTGCATAGTATTTCTTCACAGTAACTTCTTAAACTATACAAAAGTCTTAATAGTTTATAGAATGCACACTGATTTCTAGTATTCCTGGATGTCTATAAAATTTGAGTAAAAACACAGAAAAAACTATGGTGGCTCATCCAGCCAATTAATATCTTATCTCTGACTGTGGAAATAAAAAGATGTTTTACGGCAATTGTGTTTATAAGTCCAGCTCAAAAAATTGATATTTTTAATTTGTTTTACCTGAATTTGGTATTTTCAAAGTATTCTTAATTATAGCCTTTCATCTTTCAAAGGTGTACTATTAAATACACAGTGTACTCCACTATTCTGGAATTTGATTTAAAAATTTTTTATCCTATCTCTACTTATGGCTAAATATAAAAGGTTTTTCTAGTTAATACACAATTCCTACAATTCCCTGGATTACTTGAATTCAAGAGTAAGATTTATTTAAATTTGCTTCGTCAAAGAAATAAATAGATTATACATTAAATGAATGAGATTTGTCTTCCACAAAATAATCTTAAAAGATAATTAGTAAGATACATGATGTTGATAAGGTCCCGTTTCCTAAATATCCACCATGGAGGCTAATGCATCTAACATGCCTTTATCAAAGAAATTAAATGTAACATATAAAATAAATTGCAATCTGTAACATAATGATCTACGGATCCCTGAGAAAGGGGGTCAAAATGAAGACTCATTTCGCTTTGTTCTAAGAGAAAGGACACAATAACTGGTTGGGTTAAGTATCCACAACCCTTGAAAAGTATTCTCTGTGGAGAGAAGGAGTAATTCTCAAGCTTCTACCATAACTTTGATGATGATATATCATTCAAGACTTTCCAAGTTCCTTTTCTTTGATTTCATGATTGCCAAGCAACCTCCACTTCCCAAGTTCTTCAATACAGCAAAGAGTGCACTGGATTTTTCAACCTGAAAATTCTGATCACTGGAGAGGGTTATCTTCTATTCCAACATAAACTGGCATTCTAATACATACATTCTAATGTGTATATCATTCTCTTATTTAGTTCAGTTTGAGTTGGGTTTCTGAAGCCTGAATATATATGAGTAAAAGTATAAATATGAGTTTCTTACACTGGAAATATGAGAACCAGACAGACATTTCTTCTTAATGACCACTGCTACAACCATCTCTTGGTTTTCACTTCCCAGCCCTTACACTATCCCTAAAACTTTTAAAAAATGGAAAAAAAGGGGGGGTGGTCTATTGAAATAATGTTAAACCAAGTTAGGCAGATTCATTTAAAAACCAAAGTGACTAATTAAAATCAAAATAACAACCAAGAATTGAAACCAAAACATAAGGATGTTTACACAAGCCTCATTTACATTTACTCTATTCCCAAAGGACAAAAAGAAACCTATGATATTCAAATTGTGCTTTAGGACAACAAACAGAAATTATGTTTGAACTTGCATTATCCAGCAACATTATTTATAAAGTGGTTTGGCATATGTAACTCAATTATCCTAAAACTTCACTTGCATTTAAGCTTAATGAATTGGAGACTTCAAATAATAACTCGGCCTTTTCTCAGTGGGTCATTCTAAAGTAATTGTGTCATTCCTTCAAAAAATATCTCTTCCACACTTCAAAGAATTCAGCCTCACACCAGACACTCCAGCTCTTCAATTGTATCCGCTCAAGTTTCATTTACAAAAAGGAGAGAACGCTCACCAATTCACACTTCGCCTAAAACAAAGAAACGTCTATTATTAGCCCTAAATCTACAGGGCATAATTCTCTTAGGTCCATGATGCCAAGAACTTCAACCGCAAGTGAAATTGTCTTTGCAATCTCGGTCTCCAGGAGACTGAAAGGCTGCAGAGACGCGCAAGGATCCTGCAGGGAGACTGGGGTGGCAGAGCGTGCGGGAGGAGGGAAGGAGTAAGTGTCAGAGAGGAACTGCATTAGGAGACTTTGAGAACATACAAGAGAGAGGCGGTGAGATACAGGGAAAAACAGATTAAGTACGTTTTCAAAGAGAATTTAAAGTGATGAAAGTAAGGAAAGATGAAATAAAATCATTAACCTTCCACGACCAGAGGGTAAGCGAAGTAGGAAAGGGGGGGGGAGGGCGCAGAGTGTAAGGGCCCCAAAGACCATAATTTGAAAAAAAGTACTCGAGCTATGAGCTTGGCCTTGGTCCGAATCTCCATTCAGGGTACGCGGACCGCAGGAGGAAAGGATCGCACTTACTCAGGGTTGTAGAAAGCAACGCATTTACAACGGTAACAAACCCTGCACAAGAAGATGTCGCCTCTCTCCCGGCTAGCTCCCGTTCATTTCTTTACCTCTTACTGCAGCACCTGCGTCACTCCGGCAAAACTCTGCCAAAGCCTGCGCCGCAGGAGGACAGCAAAAGGAAAATACCTGAGTCCCAGGAATCACGTCGGCAACGAAAGGAGGAGTCGCGGACCACTGGAGTCGGGGCAGAATCCTCACTCGTCTCCAGTCAAACCCCAATCCTTTCGGGTGGGGCGGGGATCTTCCGCTAGGAGCGGAAACGTCACTTCCGCTTAGGGCCTTCACCCTTCTTTGCCTTCTCCGCTCTAGATACGCTCTCTACTTTCGCAACGTTCTCACTTCCTTTTCCAAGAGCCTGCGGCCTATTCGTAACACCTGACGTGGACTACATGACCCAGCATTCACCACGGCAGGTTGATTTCCGGGTTAAGAGGTCCGCGCTGGGTAGATCACCATGGAAGCCATCGGTTTGGTCACGTGGTGCCCCTGGTTACGCCCGGTGGCTGCTGTGGGGTCTGGGGCTCAGGCAGGGGCCATTTTGCCAAAGGCAACCTCCCGGGGGCGGCTTGGCAGCTAACTGAATTTGTTCCTTTTCTTCCTCTGCAGCTTGGGGCTTGAAGAGGAACTGGAAGGCTGGGCTCCATCGAGCCCTTCAGAGACGATGGTTTCCGTCAGCCTCTGCCACCTGACGACCCTCCATGGCGGCGGTGCCCTCTGCGCTGCTCCTGCTGCCGCAACTTCCAGCCCTCTGTGCCTATCGCCTCCAGAGCTGCAGTCGTCCTTCCGCCCCAGAGACTGATGATAATCGAGCTGGGGGCGCCATGAGAGGCGAGAAAAACTATTGCCGTGGAGCTGCCGGAGACCACAGTTCCTGCCCGCCGACACCTTCGCCTCTGGCCTCGACCCTTTCGATACCCGCGGAGGCAATCACAAGTAGTTGGTCTGGGTCTGGAAGTGGTTTGTCAGGGGGAGATGAAGAGGAGACTCGGCTTCTACAACTCCTCCGGACTGCGCCAGATCCTTCTGAGGCCTTCCAGGCTTTGCAGGCTGCTTTGCCGCGGCGGGGCGGTCGACTCGGCTTCCCCCGACGGAAGGAAGCATTGTATCGGGCCCTGGGCCGAGTGCTTGTGGAAGGAGGTAGTGATGAGAAGCGACTCTGCTTGCAACTCCTTTCGGACGTTCTCCGGGGTCAGGGGGAGGCAGGCCAGCTGGAGGAGGCCTTTAGCTTAGCACTTCTGCCTCAACTAGTTGTCTCCTTACGAGAAGAGAATCCAGCTCTACGGAAAGATGCACTACAGATCCTACATATATGTCTGAAGCGTAGTTCTGGACAAGTGCTGAGAACGCTTGTACAACAAGGACTGGAAAGTACGGATGCCCGGCTTCGAGCTGCCACAGCACTGCTGTTCCCTATCTTGCTTACTCCTGAGGATTTGTTGTTCAACCTAGATCTCACAGAGGTAATAATATCCCTAGCCAGAAAGCTTGGCGATCAGGAGATAGAAGAAGAATCTGAGACTGCTTTCTCTGCACTTCAGCAAATTGGGGAACGACTTGGCCAAGAGAGATTTCAGTCCTATATCTCTCGCCTGCCATCTGCCCTGCGGAGACACTACAATCGCCGCCTGGAGTCCCAATTTGGAAGTCAAGTTCCTTATTATTTGGAACTTGAAGCCTCTGGATTTCCTGAAGATCCTCTCCCCTGCGTAGTGACTCTTTCGAACAGCAATCTTAAATTTGGGATTATTCCTCAAGAGCTGCATTCAAGATTGTTAGATCAGGAAGACTATAAGAACCGGACTCAGGCCGTTGAGGAATTAAAACAGGTGATGGGAAGATTTAATCCTAGTTCTACCCCTCATTCCAGTCTTGTCGGTTTCATTAGCTTGCTATATAATTTGTTAGATGATTCTAACTTCAAAGTGGTTCATGGCACACTTCAGGTCCTGCATTTACTGGTTATTCGCCTTGGAGAGCAGGTACAACAGTTCTTGGGACCGGTTATAGCAGCTTCTGTCAAAGTGCTGGCAGACAACAAGTTGGTAATCAAACAAGAATACATGAAAATCTTTCTCAAGCTAATGAAGGAAGTAGGTCCTCAGCAGGTGCTTTCTTTACTTCTGGAACATCTCAAACATAAGCATTCCAGAGTGAGAGAGGAGGTAGTGAACATTTGCATCTGCTCCCTCCTGACCTATCCCAGCGAGGATTTTGACTTACCGAAACTGTCTTTTAATCTTGCTCCAGCTCTTGTAGATAGCAAACGCAGGGTACGCCAAGCAGCTCTTGAAGCCTTTGCTGTGTTGGCATCGTCAATGGGCTCAGGTAAAACCAGCATCCTTTTCAAAGCTGTGGATACTGTTGAACTGCAAGATAACGGAGATGGGGTGATGAATGCTGTGCAGGCCAGATTGGCTAGGAAAACCCTCCCAAGGTTAACAGAACAGGGATTTGTGGAATATGCAGTGCTTATGCCATCATCTGCCCAGGGTAGGTCAAGCCATCTGGCACATGGAGCAGATACAGACTGGCTTTTGGCTGGTAACAGAACTCAGAGTGCACACTGTCACTGTGGTGACCACACAAGGGACAGCATGCAAATTTATGGATCTTACAGTCCGACTATCTGTACCCGAAGGGTATTAAGTGCAGGAAAAGGAAAAAATAAATTACCGTGGGAAAATGAGCAGCCTGGAGTCCTGGGAGAAAACCAGACCTCCAATTCCAAGGACATAGAACAGGTATGCATTTTTTCTAATTGCCTTGAATTGAAACTAGAAAGAATTTAAAATGAAAATAGGCCGCTAATGACTTAAGGGTAAGGCTGCTTTAGGATTGTTATGCTTTGTTTTTAATTTGGTTTGAATGGTGACGTGGATATCTATTATAATGGTACAGATCATGTAGGAACATTTAATAGGCTTACTGCTTGATGGATTTCATTGAATTTGAGGCACAATATGATAGTGACAATATGTGGATTTCAGTTTTGGCCTGTCAGTGGGGCATATCAGTTATCTCATCCATTTGAAAGCAAGTGCAGATACCTTATTATTTCCTTCCTAAATATTTCACATATCTCTTCTACGAATGGCATTTCCTTTATCACATTATTAACACACCTCAGAAAATCAATAGTAATTCAGTAATATCTAATATATACTCTGTATTTAAATTTCTCCAATTGTCCCTTAAAAAGTGTTTTATAGTATTTGTTTTACTTTTGTCATCCAGGTTCCAGTCAAGGTTCATGTGGTTAATATGTCTCTTATCTAGAACAATATGCCTACTTGTTTGTTTCTTTGTTTTTTTCATGACATTGACTTATTTGAAGAATTTGGATAATTGTAGAATTTTCTACATTTCTCAATTTATCTGTTTGTTTCTTTGTGATTACATTCAAGATAAGCAGTTTTAGCGAAAATGTTACATAGGAGATGATGTGAACTTCACATGACATCACATCAGGAGACATATAATATCACGTCCTGCTACTGGCGAGCTAAATTTTACCACTTGGTTAAGGTAGCGATAACCAGATCACTCTGTGGTAAGGTTTATCTTTCTCTTTATAATTAGCACATGATCTGCGGGATGATACTTTGAGACCCTATGAATAACCCAACAACCTTTCAGTCACTGTTGTTAGCATCCAGTAATGATCCTTACCTATTCCATTTGTTATATCAAGGGCTACAAAGAAAGGTACCTATTTTTTTATTCTTACACTCTATATTTGTTATCCGGCATTCTTTTTTGTTCTGTGTTAAGTATATCAGTATTCCTTTTGATGCTAAAATTGGCTCAAAGTTGACCAGTGGCTGACTTTCAACGTCCTTTGAGGTGACTCTTTAGTCTTTGAAGACTTCCTTAACTTAAATATACAGGATGCCCGGGCTTACCTCATACCTTTTGTTGTGGCAGACCTGAAATCAGCCATTTTTTCAAGAGCGCTAACACTGCTTTTTTCGTTAAGAGTAGAATTTAAAAATCAAAGTCTAGGTATAAATGTACTCATTGCTAGTGTTTACCATTGTGGATTGGTCCACCATTGTGGACAGAACCAGGGAATACCTTTTTTTTTTTTTAATCATATTGATACTTCTGATTCAAATCCAGCACTACAGGGTTTTTCCTCATCTTCCTTTAATCCATATTTATATCTCCCTTCTCCTACAGCAAAACCCTGGTTCCCAGTGTCAGTCAGATTCATATGCTGTATCCCATAATATACAAAAAAGTAATTACTACACCAATTACATAACAAGTAACTACCTACTAAAGGTCAAGATTTCTTTGCAGTTCTTTTTCTACTTAGAATTATCTGGCAGAGTTTTATTTTCAAACTCTTCTCAAATTAATTGTCTTCTGGGTGATTATGATTTAAACGGTGTGGTAAAAGATGAATAAGTTTTACTAAGTGTGGATGGATCCTGGTGAATTTCAGATGGAGGAAATATGTGTTGAGACACTGGAGGGGCACCTGGGTGGCTCAGTCGGTTAAGTGTCTGCCTTTGGCTAAGGTCATGATCCTAGGGTCCTGATATTGAGCCCCACATCAGCTCCCTGCCTGGGAGGGGGAAGGGGAGGCACTGCTTCTCCCTCTCCATCTGCTCCTCCCCTCCACTCACATTCTGTCTCTAGTTTTCTCTCTCTCAAATAAATAAAATCTTAGAGAGAGACTGCTTTTTGAAAGGACTTAGCAAATTAATAAGAAATGGTGAGTTTTTGCACATCTGAAACTGGTGGAAGGTAGCAGAAGACGATACTAGAAATGTAGTCAAAAACAAAAATACAGACATATTTTACAGAGTTTGTACTTTTTGCAGTAGACCTCAAATGGATGGAGGTGAACCTAAGTATTCTTGTTCCTTCGAGTTCCAAAATTTGTTTATTTTTAAAAATAATTTTCAAACTTATATAATCTAGTTATGTGGTTATTCTCATGTATTTGTAAACATTACCTGGCAGTGAATAGTTTTCTGTAAGCGTTGATGTTAACACTGCTTGTTCTGTGTCAAATCTAAAATGTTAGTGTATTAAGATTCTGGTGCTAGCCAAAGTACCAAGAATCTGAAAATAAGTGCCTTTTTGAAATTCCAATGTAGACATATGTTGCTTTTAAAACATAGAACTTAATCCCAGAAATTAAGTTATACTTTGTTGCTCGTAAATGGTTTATAGAACTACACTGGAATTTATCTTGAGGACAGGGATTAAATATTTAAATGTTTTTAGGTATGCTGTTTTTGAAGTATATATATTTTTATTTTTTTAAAAAAGATTTTATTATTTACTTGAGAGAGAGAGAGTAAGCATGAGCAGGGGGAGGAGGGGCAGAGGGAGAGGGAGAAGCAGACTCCCCACTGAGCAGGGAGTCCAGGACCCCAGGATCATGACCTAAGCCGAAAGGCAGATGCTTAACTGACTGCCTGGTGACATTAAACAGCAAAGCTTCCAGAAAAACTCATGAATGTTTACATTACGTACTCCTGGAGCTCATTGTGAAGATAGACTAGTTTGCTTTGAAAGATGATTTTTGTAGTGTAGTGTTAGGAAATAAGTTTACAAGAGGGAACTAGGGGCTGCATTGGAGAGCAAAGAATTTAGCTTGTAATTTTGACAGTTATTTGAGACTATAGGGTTGTGGTTTTTTTGTTTGTTTTGTGTGGGGTTTTTTTTTCATGTTTTACTTTTTTTTTTTTTTTTAAGCAATGTTTTAGGAAAATGCGTCACAATATCAGCAGTGTATAGGTTGTGTTTTGTTTTGTTTCTTTCATTTTTTTTTAGAGAAGCCAGAGACTGGAGACTTAGAAGATTAATTAGACTTAAACTTATTGGACTACTTGCTGTGAGGTGTTGAGATTTATGAGGATTAGCAAGGTATCAAGATTAGACTAGAAAGAAAATAATGGATGTAAGAGATGTTTCAAAACATTTAGTGACCAAGTGTTGGAGGAGAGGGAGAAAAGGGGGATAACAGATTTAAATGAGGTGACCAAGTGTAACACATCCATGAATACACATAGGAAGGCCCCAAACAAGGAAATTAATTTGGGGGAAAATGAATTTCAGGTGGAAGAAGATAGAATATGCCAGTTGAGTTTGAAGAATACTATTCAAGAGACAAGGAAAGAACTAGAGATGTAGATCTTGGAAGTCATGTATTGAAAAGTAATTGGTGAGACAGAATAGATAGGCTCTCCAGGAAAGGGCATCCAATAGAGCAAGAACAGTGTGCTTACGACGGTCTTGCATACAGCCCCATTTAGGGAATAGCAATAGGATATAGAACCAAACAAAGAGACAGGTGCCTAAGTGTTGGAAGTGAACCAAGAAAAAACAAAGTTTTAGAAGTGAAGCAGAAAGGTTCAGGAAGTACATCTGTACCATTAAATGCAGAAGAGGTTAAGGAGAAGGAAGACTGAAACATGACTTGTTCTTATACAGCTAGGGTGCTACTTGTAAAATAATTTTTGAAGGTACTTTTCTCCTAATTTTATCTTTCTGAATTTCCTCTTAATAATTTTCCTGACTATAAAAAAGCTATATCTACTCATTATAGAAAATTTGGAAAATATAAAAAAGAACAAAGAAGAAATGTAGATTTTTCAGTAATCTCACTACTGAGAGAGGTATGCTCTGAGTGTTTTGTTGCCTGATTCTTTTTTCCATACACAGAGGTCCCTCCTTTCATTTATTCACCTACTTTACCATGAACATCAAATAATCTGTAGAAGGATCTTTAATGCCTATTTAATAATATTATATCATATCATATCATGGGCTATTTAATTGCTCTTTTACTTTTGAATATTTAGACTTTTTAATTCTGTTTTTCCCCCCACCATCTAGATGATTATTTTTGTGCTCTGACAAATCAAATCATTGATAACCAATTCTCTGTGATATTCTAACTTTGCATCTCCTTTTTTGTTTTTATGAGTGTTTTAATGAGTTGGTGGGGTCAAGTAATCAGGTTGGCTAGGCGGCTGCCATATTAGCTATATTTTTCCTAACAGATTTCTCTACAATGTAATGAGAGTCATAGTAGTCACTAACGTAGACTGAAGAATAAGGAACATACTTGTTTCATGTGTATGTAGTTACTAGGTCTGTAGCTTTTTCGGGATGGAGGATTTGGTTATTGGAAGGTCACTGGGACATGGAAAAGACTGGTTTTAGAAGAATGCCATAGAAAGCAAATTTAAAAGTTTATGAAGTGAGTTGATAAGGATATACAGGCAGTAAGCATTTATTCAACATCTTTTTGATCATCCACTATGTGTAAAGCCAAGTACGAGCTTATAGCCTACTCTTTAAAGCACTGCCTAGCATGTTTTCCTCTTTCATTATTTAGCACTCGTGAGCCACGCGCTCTTTCTTCTCAATGATGGTAAGCACTAGGATGATAGGAACTGTTTCTTTGGGTTTTGTTTTTTTGCAGCAGTACTAATTATAGTGCTGTATCCACAATTAGTATCAATAAATATCCATTAAGTGAGAAAACATCTGAGGGTTTGACAGTGAAAGAAAAGACCAAGCAAGATAATAGCAGGAGGAGTTATTACTGTGTTTTATTTTAAAATAGGGAACACTTGATTTGAGAGAGGCAGAAAAAGGAGCCACCTATGAATTCAACATGCCTACTCTGGGTCTTGTACTGTGATAGATGCTAAATATGCAAAATACATAAGATTTGGTCCCCGTAAGCATATTGAGAGAGAGAGAGGCAAGGAATTAATGTTCCTAAATAGGGCTGTGAATGAGTCAAGAACACAGGTGTACATATAGGGAGCTTAGCTGTGGAACAGAGAAGGCAGTCTTTTCCTCTGGAACTGAAGGAAAAACAAAAAGAAGGTGACAGGATACAGAAAAATTCTGAAATAGCAAGAAGAGTGTGTTTTATTTTTAAGTCAAAAGAAAGGAAAATATGAGCTCTAGAACAGTGCTTATTAAACTTTAATGTGCATATGAATTGACTCGGGATCTTGTTAAAATACAGATTCTGATTCATTATTTCTGGAATGGGTTCTGAGACCATATGTCTAATAAGCTCCTAGGTGTTGCTGATGCTCTGATTTGTGAACCACATATTGAGAGCAGGGCTCAAATAATATTAAGCTTCCATATTCTGGTAAATAAGAGGCAAGCTGAAAATGGAAAGTAAAGGGTCAGGGATCTGAAGAATGTGGGAAAGATTTAGAATACTTAATATGACCGGGGCATCTGGGTGGCTCAGTTAAGTGTCTGACTCTTGATTTCAACTCAGGTCATGATCTCAGGGTTGTGGGATGGAGCCCCGAGTTGGGCTCCATGCTCAATGAGGAGTCTGCTTGAGATTCTCTCTCTCCCTCCCTACCTTGCTCGCTCTAAATAAATAAATAATATGACAAATTTAAAGGTCAAAATTATTAAGCTGCACTAATGTATTTGGTATGAATTAATCCTAAAACTTGAGATTTTTCTTAGACGTTCAATTGTTTCTAATAAGTAGTCTTTGATTTTCTTTTCAAAATATGATTGGAATGTCTGAAAGAGAAAAACTCTTAATTTAAGCATGTCAAAATCATGAACAGCATGAAGATCATATCTAATGTCATTACAGATATTAGATTGTTTTCAATAAATAGTCATTGATTTTCTTCTTTTTTTCCTATTTTAATTTTTTTTTGAGTAATCTCAAGTCTTGCACACTCTAGTGACTGAACCAGCCAGGCATCCCTGATTTTCTTTTTTAAATTTTACTGGAGGTCTAAAGAGTTTGAAAAACTTTTAGTTTTAATGCTTGTCAAAATCCTGAACAACCCAAAAGCATATCTATTCTGTGTAGCTGATCTATTTAAAACCTTAAAAACAATTTTAAAATAAATTTTTAAAAATAAATCTTAAAAACATATTAAATGAGACGATGTATATTTATACATATTTTTCCATCTTGAAAAAAGCTGTAACAATGCCCTTGATAAATGGACAGCACGTATCCATTACCTTGTATACATATTTTTATTTCCCTGTAACTTTTTTACCTAGGACCATGTCAGCTGTATATATTAAATACAACCTTATTCAAAGAAACCAACTTTCTTTCCTCATAAATGCAGAAAAAACTAAGTCATGTAACCAAGAATTATCTTTCATTCTATGAGTACATATTTCATATCCTTTTATAGTGATTTAAGTGGCAGTAATAAACATGTATTTAACATCATCCAAAGGCATTTATATATCCTTTAATCTGTTTAATCGATGGTTATTCAATAATGTATGAGACAAGGGTAAATTACAAATATATTTGGTGATCACTGATTTGCGTTTTTATCTTACTTTTAAGTTCAGAATCTAAAGATTTTTCATTAATTCAATTTTATTTTAGTCTAAAATCTTAAAGTTAACTAGGGGTTTAAAAATTATAACACAAGCTAATATATTAATCCTTATAGGATTTGTGGCATTATAGGAATTGATCCCTTTTAATAAAGTTATCTATTATAAAATTTAATTGAACTCATGATTTTACAATTTTTATTTTGAAAAGGAGTGATACTAGCGTATCCAACCTGTGAAGCCAGTGGAGGAAATTTAAGAAATTAGAGTTAGTTAGACTTTTCCTGAGAAGATAAGTTCACGTTTGCACAAACAATTGTATCATACTAACATAATTTTATATGGTGATAAAATCTGGGCAAAGACAAATAGCTGTTTTTAAATGAGTTTTATTTGTCCGAAATGCTATGTTTAAGAGGATTTTATGTGAACTTTTCCGATACAATGATATACCAGATATTAAAACTTTAAAGTTTAAGAACATTTTTTTTCTTGGTTAACCAAGGTCATTAATTAAACTCACACCTAGTCTGTGTTTTCCCTTGAATGTACAGCTTTTGGCAAGACCAGTTTTCCTTAAATAAACAGTACATTCAAATCATAAGAAGTAAAGAAATCTTAGAAGTCTTGGGTTTTATTTAGTTTAATGTGATAGAAGCACTTACCCTCTTAAAAGATTTTAGTATGTCAGTTGAAACAAAACGTTGTTTCAATTGATTTTATTCTGTTTAATACAATCTATAGATAGATGTGATATACCAATCTGTTTGCTCAAAAATATTTTATATTCATAAAATGGAAAAATTTTACCTTCTGAATAACTTAGAGGATTTAATTATGATAAAGCAGCAAAATTTAAGATAGAAGCAGGTGCCAGTCTGTTGATGTTGACCAGCTAAAGAAACAAAAACACTTAATCACATTAGATTCATCATTGTTGAATATGTTGGTTTTAAATGTATCTACCACAAATTCATTGAGATTCTTTCCCTGAAGAGTTGCAATCCAATTCCCTTCTATTTGTCTGGACTTAATGACTCAATTCTAATAAACAAAGTAGAAATAATGGTGTGTGACTTCAGAAACTAGGTCATAAAAAGGCACTGCAACTTCCATCTTGATTGCTGTCTTTCTTAGATCGCTTGCTCTGGAGGAAGCCAGCTGCCAGATCATGAGCAGCCCTCTGCAGAGACCCAGATGGCAAGGAGCTGAGGCCTCCTGCCAGTAGCCACTGAGTGAAGTTCAGTGATCTTCCACTCTCAGTCAAGCCTTCCATTGGCCTAGGCAGTATCTTGATTGCGGCCTCCAAAATACATGAACATAAACAGAACACACCCAAACGAGATTGCAGATTCCCTATTAGCTGCCTCCTACCCAGGATACTATCATCCAGCAGAAATCACATAGTAGAATCAAAACCCATCTCTACCACTGCTGCCATCTGTGTGGACACTATTGTCCATGTGTTCAATTAAAGTCAGAACCAGAAAGAGGCTTTACCAAGAATCAGATTCACTGTGCAAGAGCCATATTGCTCAGTTCGTTATATGAGGAAGGGTTAACTGAGGACTCAAGGGCCCAAGTCTCAGAAAAGGTATGCTTTCAGGCCGTGTGTTTGATTCTTATTTTGGACTCAGGAAGGCAGCATATTAGTGAAATTTCCAGAAATAAACATTAAACAAGGAGTAAGAAATACTTAGTTTGTTATTTTGCGATGCAGTTTGTGTTCTTACACAACAGAGTGAGCAATTTGGCTAAATAAAGGAAAAACCAGAAATAGTCTTGTTTGCATATTTTGTGGGTAAACTGGTTATCTGACAGCTACAAAAAGTTTGGTTTAGGTATTCTGCCTTTGTGTAGGAAGCCTAAGGATATCAAAGAAACCATTTTGGTTGTTTTAAAAAGATATTTTAGCTATATAACATGTGATAACATTTCTTAGGTCCGCCAGTCCCCTTCAGTCAGTACTGCTACCTTAAGCCATATGTGCACCATTTCCCTCATTGGAATTTCTTCCTTATCATTAAAAAAATTTTTTTGGAAGCAACCAAATGTTCCATAATAGAACAGCATGTCTAGTCAATGGAATGTTATGCAGCCTTTAAAATTGCACAAGGATATGTGCATAACAATGTCCACTACAAGAGTATAATAGTGAAAAGTTGTGACAAAGAAAATGTCCATCAGTAGTGAACTATAAGTTCAAAAATAATGTGAAATACTGGGAAACCATTAGAAAGAATAAGCAGATATGTATGGATTAACATGGAAGGATGTCTACAATATGATGAGCACTCACTGTGTGCCAGAGTATCATGTGATCTAGTTTTGTTTCTTAAGAATAGGTTATTGAGGGGTGCTGGATGACTCCCTTGATTAAACCTGGACTCCTGATTTTGGCTCAGGTCATGATCTCAGGGTTGTGAGATCGAGACCCTGGCCTGACTTCACACTGAGCAGGGAGTGTGCTGGAGATTCTCTTCCTCTTCCTCTGCACGCACACCCCCCTAACCCCGCTCACATGTGCATGCACTCTCTCTCTAAAATGAATGGGGGGGGGCTCCTGGGTGGCTCAGTTGTTAAGTGTCTGCCTTCGGCTCAGGGTGTGATCCCGGTGTTCTGGGATTGAGCCCTGCATCCGGCTCCCTGCTCTACTGGGAGCCTGCTTCTTCCTCTCCCATTCCCCCTGCTTGTGTTCTCTCTCTTGCTGGCTGTCTCTCTCTCTGTCAAATAAATAAATAAAATCTTTAAAAAAATAAAATAAAATAAAAAATAAAATGAATGGATAAATCTTTTTTAAAAAATAGCTTTTGGAAGTATGTTTATATATAGAAAAAGACCTATTAACAGAGTTCATCAACAGAATTCTAATGAAAGAGGTACCAAAGAAGAATTTTATATCTTATTTACTTATATATATTTTTTGCAATTGTTACAATAAGCAGTTTACTACTTTTGTAATTAAAGTTTATAGTACTTATAAGCAGTTTTAACAACATGGGAAATACTTTTATGATAATGTTAAGTGCAAAAGTGAGATATAAAACTTCATATCTAGTAACACAACCGTGTTTTCTTCAAGTGTGCATAAAAAGTGATTTGAAAAACACAAAGATGTTTCAGAAGGAGAAATCAGAATAAACTTAAAAAAATTTTTTTTTTATTTTAGAGAGAGAGGGTGCATGAGCAAGTGAGCAAGTAGGAGCAGAGGGAGAGAGAGAATCTTCAGAGGCTCCATGCCCAGCATGGAGCCCAGCGCAAGGCTCGATTTCACAGCTCTGAGATCATGACCTGAGCCAAAATCAAGAGTTGAGCGCTTATCCAACAGAGCCACCCAGGTGCCCCAAATACTTCAGATTTTTCTATAGCAAAATTTATTAATTCCTGACTGATATCTACATCATTGAAAATTGAAAATTCCCCAATCACACATATTCTCCATTACTGCCACTGCCCCCCGTATTCCCATCCCCACCATCACCACTGGTTGTTGTATATATCTGGCATACACACTAATGTTCTGTTCTCTAAGCAGAAATTAAATGACAGAGTAAATCTAATATCAAATGTATTCCAGGGACACCTGGGTGGCTCAATCAGTTACGTGTCTGCCTTCAGCTCAGGTCATGATCCCGGGGTCTTGAGATTGAGTCCCACTTCAGGCTTCTTGCTCAGCAGGGTGCCTGCTTCTCCCTCTGCCTGCGGCTCCCCTTGCTTGTACTTTCTCTCTCTCTCTCTGTCTCTGACAAATAAATAAAATCTTAAAAAAAAAAAAAATGTATTCCAGGGATGCCTGGGTGGTTAAGTGTCTGAATCTTGATCTCAGAGTCATGAGTTCAGGCCCTGTGTTGGGCTCCTCCCCACCCCAGGCGAATGGAGCCCACCTAAAGAAAAAACATGTATTCCCTACTGTAGGATTATTTCTGGATTACTCACTATTTTAACTGGGTTAGTATGTCTTTTAATGTATCTAATCAAAGGTTGACATAATTGGTTTCATTTTTATCCCATTTAATATAAACCACTGTATAATCAGTCATATAAATTATAATATACTTTGAGAAAGTAAAGTCAGGTCTTTTTCATTTGAGGCATAATTTATTTTTCTTTGGTATTTTCTGGGTTAATTTTTGAAGATGTTAACTGGTTTTTCACAAAATTTGTTGAGGAATAGCAAGTTATCTGAGAATTTGGAAGTTCATAGTCTTACCTTGTAATAGTCAAGTAGCTAAGAAGTTTTCAGATAGACATATCTTTAATTTTATTGTTCATCGTTATTCAATACTTGGCAAACTTTGCAAAGAAGCATACTGAGAAAACTGATAGTTCACCACATGTCTAGATTTGATTGTGTCTGTAAGCTCCAAATAAAAATAAAAATATAGTAAGTATAATTTATACAGTAAGTATAATTTTTGTTCACTCAACTTTTTTTTTAGTTTTTAAGTTTATTTATTTTTAAATAATTAAATAATTTCTATACCCAACGTGGGGCTCAAACTCACAACCCCAAGATCAAGAGTCACATGCTCTTCTGACTAAGCCAGCCAGGTACCGCTGTTCGCTTAATTTTTTAAATATGCTATAGCCATATTGAATGTGAAATGATCCAGAACAATTGAGGTCATCATTGGTGAAGAATTTGAACACTTGAATCATGCTCTCATTTAGTTCTTTACTTGTGATTGTTTTTTAACTTCAGAATTCTATCCTGGCACTTTTGTACTTTAAGGCTCAAAAGGGGCATGTGAAAAAAAAAAAGGATACTATAAAGTACTAGACATATATAAAGTATCAGGCACTTGGTTTTAGCTAAAAATCTATCGTAAGAAAATCTCCTAAAAGAACTGTGACATAAGTTACCACGTATACAATTTATTTGGGCTACAGAATATGGGTAGTAAATTTGCCACAGTAAGACTAGTAGAGTGGGGTGCTTACTGGTTCAATGACCTTCAGTTGGCATTTACTGTGTAATAACTCAAGGATGGCATAGTATGACAGTCTACACTGCTGAATCAGAAATGTTCTTTGCTCTATTCAAGTTGTCTTCTTACTCTGTCATTTATATTCTTTCCTTCCTAGCTGCCAGATTTGTACTTTAGGAAGGTAAGGTACAGAAAAGGTTTGGGGTAAAATAATAAGAAAGCGGCAAAAATTCTCTGCCTTCTGCTCAGGGCGTGATCCCGGCGTTCTGGGATCAAGCCCCACATCAGGCTCCTCTGCTGGGAGCCTGCTTCTTCCTCTCCCACTCCCCCTGCTTGTGTTCCCCCTCTCACTAGCTGTCTCTGTCAAATAAATAAATAAAATCTTTAAAAAAAAAAGCGGCAAAAATTTGGCATTTCTATCATGGAATGAAAAATACTGTTAATGTACCATATGATATGTGGATGTTTATTTGTATCATTGTATATTTGATAAATTAAAGGTTTTTTAATCTGAATTTCATAATTGGGTCTAAATTCTGTCATATTTATTACCGAGTAGATGTAACACAAATTTGCCCATTTTTTATTCTCTTCTTACAGTTTTCAGCATATGATTTCATATCATCTCCAAAATTAAAGCCCTCTCAAGGAATGCCAGTAAATGATGATTTATGTTTTAGCAGAAAAAGAGTGTCAAGAAACTTATTTCAGAATAGTCGGGATTATAATCCAGATTTTCTTCCTGTATGTGCTGCTGGTAAGTAAAAGGGGCAGGTAATGGACGTGTTGAAACTAAGTTAAAGGTTTCTCTAAACTTAATAATTCATTTAAGAGTGCAGAGAACATATAATCTAGTAGACAATTCAGATTCAATAAATATTTGTTAAAGATCTGATAAGAATCGGGCGCCTGGGTGGCTTAGTTCATTGAGTGTTCAACTCCTGATTTCGGCTCAGGTTGTGATTTCAGGGTCATAAGATCAAGGCCTGTGTCTGGCTGTGCACTGGGTGTGGAACCTGCTTGGGATTCTCTCTCTCCCTCTCCCCTCCTCCCACACACTTTTTGTGCATGCTCACTCTCTCTCTCAAAAAAAAAAAAAAAAAAAAAGAAAAAGAAAAGATCTGATAAGAATGGATACTTTGACATAATTGTCTCCTAAAACCCTGGAAGGGTTTCTCACTGAAACCCTTTAAGTAGGGCGCCTGGGTGGCTCAGTCTGCTTAGCGTCTGCCTTTGGCTCGGGTCATGATCCCAGGTCCTGGGATCGAGCCCCACATCAGGCTCCCTGCTCAGCAGGATGCCTGCTTCTCTCTCTTCCCCTGCTGTTCACTCTGCTTGTGTGTGCTCTCTCTCTCTCTCTCTTTGTCAAAAAAACCCAAAAAAACAAAACCTTAGAAAAAAAAAAGAAACCCTTTAAATAGTAATATAAGGCAGTATTTACTTAATCGACAATCCATATTTATTGAGTGTTTCCGATGTGTCAGATACTTTACTGGGTACTAGGATATGGCAATCAACAAAGGAGGGAAAACTTTCTCCCTAATAGATCTTGCATTCTAATTGGGGCAAAGCAGACATTAAATAAATGCAAAGCATAGTAGGTTAGATGGTGATAAATGCTTTGGAGAAAAATAAAACAGAGGAGAGGAATATGGAGGAAGGGCTATTTTAAATAATGTGATGAAAGAAGGCCACATTCAGAAAGAGAATATTTGAAGCAAACCACACAAATATCAAGAGAGAAGAACAGATAATTCCAGAAAGAGGGAATAGTGCAGAGTACAGGACGTGTTTGAGAAAGATCAAAGGGGCTAGTTAGTCCGGAATGAAATCAGTAAGGGGAAGAGAAGTAGAAAATGAAATTAAAGAGGTAATAAGCATTCTTACTTATAAGGTCTAGTGGACTATTGAATGAACTCTGGCTTTTACTCTGAGTGAGGAACATTTTAAGAAAAGAAGTAACATCAGTTGCCTTATGTTTTGGATGTTACATTTAAAATAGACCAAAGGAGGGGTGCCTGGGTGGCTCAGTAAGTCAAGCATCCAACTCTTGATTTTGACTCAGGTTATGATCTCACTGTGTTGAGATCCAGCCCCAGGTCTGGCTCCACACTCAGCAGCGAGTCTGCTTGAGATCCTCTCCCTCTCTCTCTACCCCTCCCACCCCCTCATCTCTCTCAAATAAATAAATGTTTAAAAAATAAATAAAGTAGACTTAAGGAGGGCAAGGGTAAAAACAGGGTAGAGTTGATGGAGGGTTAACCAGGGTAGCAGTGAATGTAGTGAAAGTGATTAGATATTGACCATATGTCAAAGGTAGAGTTGATATGATTTGCCAATGGATTGGGTGTGGAATGTGACAGAGAGAGAAGTGAAGAGTGCTCTAGGTTTTGACCAGAGCAACTGGAAAGATGTTTGCCTAAGTAAGTGTTACAGAAAGTAAGTATTATGGTAGTTTAGAGGACATGATCATTGTCATGGGCCATATCAGTTAGAAAGGGCACTGAAGAGGAGATAATAATTATACTGCATCTTTTGGGGATGTATATGATACAAGCAGTTAGAGAATTATGAGGAGAGCAAAGGCTTACATTAGGAACGGGCTTGAGATATTTAGGAGCTGTGTGAAGACAAGATTCATTTTAGATGGTCGAGAATAAATTTGTGCTAGGCTCAAAAATTTGAACTCATGGTTGTAAGCTATAGGGGACTAATGGAGATTGTTTTCATTAAGGAAAAAAGAAGCTAGGGTAATAAGATTGTTTACAAATCAAATAGAAAGTAATAATCAGGAAAATATGACAACTGGATATAGAAGATGAAGAAAGGAATAGAGGAAGATTTCAATATTTAGCACACAGGTAATTACAGAAAGGGTAATGTGTTGACAAAGCAAAGCCAGTTGGGAAGGAAAAATTGTTTATAAGGTAAAGACTGAGTTTGTTATAGTTGTTAACGTTTATTTAATATCCAAATGATATCAGTTATTGAAATGTGTTGACTATGAGTTCAGGCACAAAATTTAGAGAACATTGTTACCAGAGGAGAATTTATAGACCTTTATGCAGTAAAATTCCATAATATTTTCATATAAAATGACTGTTACAAAGATTGTATAGTTTAATGTTTAATAGAGAAAAAGAATTGCAAGAATATATCCAGTTATGCTCATACCATTAGTTTGGATTTTTATAAGGCTCATGCTTTCTGTACTGTTGAGAGCTCTTACCTAGTTGTACAGATTTAAAATAACTGAAAAGTAAGACGTCATATAACCTGATGCTAGTTTGGATGATATGAATTATAAGTATTGTAGGGATTTTAGAAAGGAAAAGATGATAGGTATTGAAGTGGGTTGGGAAAACTCCAGGAAAAGTTGGACTTGAGTTAGACCTTAAAAAAGGGAGAGGTTTGTGATTGATTGGCAGTGAGGCAAGAGGGGGACTGTTATATATAGATAGGGAGAAAGTATAACCAAAGCATGGAAGTGAAAATTAATTTTGAAGATGTCCAGTACATGAAGGATAAAGGAGCTTAAAATCATATGGAGAGAATTTTAAAAATCATAAAATTTCAGAACTATAAGGGACCCCTGGTAAGGAATAACCTTAACCAGCCAAGGGAAAGGGAAAGTGTTCTTGGAAATATGCCCAGATAAGCTTGGAAACCATATGAATGCTGTGTTACATGTTAGGAAACAAAGTAGAAGAGTTCTGCAGTACAACTTTTTTGCATAGTATGTACTACAAATACCAGGAAGAAGGAAAACCAGCCCAGGGAACAACAGATCTTGGTGAGGATGAGGAGAAAGGGAAACTCTCTTACGTTGTTGGTGAGAATGCAAACTGGTACAGCCACTCTGGAGGACACTGTGGCGATTCCTCAAAAAGTTAAAAATAGAACTATCCTATGATCCAATAATTGCACTACTAGGTGTTTACCCAAAGGTACAAAAATACTGATTCGAAGGGACATTGACTGATGCATGGATAAAGAAAATGTGGTATAGGTGTCTGGAGGGCTCAGTTGGTTAAGTGTCTCCCTTCAGCTCAGTCATGATCCCAGCATCCTGGGATCGAGCTGTGCTTTGGGCTCCCTGCTGAGCAGGGAATCTGTTCACCCTCTGCCCCTTCCCCCTGCTCGTGCTCTCAAATAAATAGAATCTTTTTTTAAAAAGAGATGTGATTGATAAATATTATTTTATATGATAAATAATATATATTTATATTGATAAATACACACACACACACACACACACACACACACACACACAGAGTGAATATTACTCGGCCATAAAAAAGAATGAAATCTTGCCATTTGCAATGATGTGGATGGAGCTCGAGAGTATTATGCTAAGCGAAATAAATCAGAGAAAGATAAATACCATATGATTTCACTCATATGTGGAATTTCAGAAACAAAACAGGTGAACATAGGAGGAGAAAAAAGAGAAGCAAACCATAAAACAGACTCTTAACTATGGAGAACAAACTGGGTTGCTGGAGGGAGGTTGCGGGGGGATGGGTTAAATGGGTGATGGGTATTAAGGAGGGTACTTGTTGAGATGAGCACTGGGTATTGTATGTAAGTGATGAATCACTAAATTCTACTTCTGAAACTAATATTACACTGTATGTTAATTAACTGGAATTTAAATAAAAACCTGGGTGGGGGAAAGAAGGACCGCCAAGTCCGGAGAAGTGTTCTACGGTGAGGGAACATGTAGAAAGAAACTCTTTTTGTATATTTTTCAATATACCTTTCTTTGTACTTTTCCAGTGTCTTTTCTGTTCTATACCTCCTGATACTTAGGTATGCCGGTAGCAAAAACTATGCCTTTCTTGCCTGCCTAGTTCACTGTACAGTTACTCCTGTAGTTATTCTTACATAAATGAAATCAATATTTCTGAAATTATATGTATTCATGAAATAAAGTTAATATTTACTTTTATGTTTTTCACTTCCTTCCCTCCAAAGGCAGTACTGGGACTCTTCAGACAAATGTTTCTGGGAAATGTGGACAACTTGGATTTTCACAGATACGTGGGAAAACCGGCAGTGTGGATTCTGACTTACAGTACCTAGGGACAGCTAACAATCATCAAGATAAAGGTTTAAATTCCAACTTTATTTGGATACAAATGATTTATAAATATTATGTGGGATTTCCAGATGTAGCTTATATGTTATTTTGTGTAATTTTATTCATTGCAAAAAAAGAAAACAATGTTACATTTTTAATAACAATTTTAATAACATTTTTTCATAACTTACCCTAAAATGTTAGATTTAATAATCTTAATGTAAATATGACTGGTGGAAATTAGAGAGTTTAGAAACTCATGGTGGAGATGAGCATTTTAATACCAAGTAATTAAGAACATTAGTCATTAAAAAGTACCGTGTTAGCAGGAGACAATTACTTTCCATAGCAGTTTTAAATTTTTTTTTCCTTTTTGAGAGAGACGGCCTGTGCTAGTTGCGGGGAAGAGGGAAAGAGAGAATCTTAAGCAGGCTCCACGGTGTGGAGCCACACAGGGCTCAGTCTCATGACCCTGAGATCATGACGTGAGCTTAAATCAAGAGGGGATGCTTAACCGACTGAGCCATGTGGGCGTCCCAGCAGTTTTAACTTTTAAGGCAGTTTAGAATTAAGTCCCCTGTTAGTAACCATAACTTCCTGACTAGCTATCATTTCAGATATCTTATATGTCCCTAAGATATAGAACAAAAGGAAGGGCTTGAGGCTGGCTTGTCAGTTATATGAATTTTTGATTTGAAGCGGTTTCTTGAATGTCTGTGTTAATTAATAGCTTTATCAATTATTATTTCGAGGTAGGATCATATGAAATATTTCTAAAGGTATTTCAATTTTTGTTACATATCCTTTACTAAAGCTTTTTGAGTGATAGGGATGTACCTCTGTCTTTATTTGTCAATGAAAAGTAATGCTCATTTGAAATCAGTAGAGAAGATTTAGCTAATATAGTACTTAAATTTTAGCAACCCTTTCCTCCACCCACTGCAGAGGGCCAGATGACACCATAAAGTTTTTCTTTATGGTGTTATTCCCAATAAAACAATTCATCTTCCTTAATGATAGAGATATTTCCTAAATTTCAACTAGATACCTTGGGACTTGTGATTAGTAGAAGCATCGAGGAGTCTCTCTGTTGCTTAGTCTGTTCCTGTTTAGGATATCCCCAAATTATTACATTACCTTTGATAACTACCTCCACTCTCAGTGTTTAATCAGATCTTCATAGAGGTGCTGGTTTTCTGTAACCTCTCAGAATACCTGTAAGAGCAGCTGCTAAAGGGATGTCAGGTTCTTCCAACGTCAGCATTTAGCTTAATAGTAGGTTGTACATTAAAAAGTCTATTAGGACCACCACCATATCAACTAATATTCTCAGTGGGATTTCTGAAGACCCGGGTGTAGATGCCAGATGCCAAACCACCCAGAAGCTTCCATCCCAGTTTTAAATGTTGCAGTGATCCATACCAAACATTGGAAATGTTGGTATATTTTTTTGCATTCTTTTGGTTCTATTTATGTGCATTAAAAGATTTGATGTTTGAGTTCTTTGTAAGAAATATTTTGAAATCTCTTAATAAAAAGAATATGTAATAAATAACACATTAACATGGAAGCATCAGAATCTACTAACAGAGCATTGCAATTCAAATCAGGAAGCTGAAAGTTTTCATTCTACACGTAAATTTGTGACCACTTAAATCTCTTGTAGTCCCCTTTCCCACCCAAATAAGATTTAGGTAGACATAAAGGTCCTAACTATGTCATATATGAATTAAAAATAAATGATATAAAATTATATGTAGTTAAGTCTTCAGAAGAAAGTTTTGTTAGTATACATAAGCTAGGTCTTATGTTGTTGAAAATCTTCCAAAAAATACTAAAGGAAAATTTAAGGGAACTCTAAAGGGTTACAAATAGATTTTTAAATTAATTGAGGAGTAAAAAGAAAAGGTCAATATAAAGCAAGAAAAATAATAAAACACACAATAAATAGAAAGCACAAAATAAGATGGTAGAATTAAAACCAAATATATCAGTAGTTAACCATAAATATCAATGGACAGAATTTACCTTTTAAATAACATAGATGATCAGATTTTATTTTATTTATTAAAATTGAAATGCTCTTTTTTCTGGTTTATATTTTTTTCCATTTTTTTAAAAAGTTTTTAGTTAAATTCCAGTTAGTTAACATACAGTGTAATATTCGGTTCAGGTGTACAATGTAGTGATTCAACACTTCTGTGCATCAGCTGGCACTCATCACAAGTGTACTTCTAAATCCCCATCACCTATTTAATCCCCCACCTGCCTCCCTTCTAGTAACCATCAGTTCTCTATAGTTGAGTCTGTTTCTTAGTTTCCATCTCTTTTTTTTTCCCCTTTGCTCATTTGTTTTGTTTCTTAAATTCCACATATGAGTGAAATCATATTTGTATTTGTGTTTCTCTGATTGACTTATTTCGCTTAGCATAATACTTTCTAGCTCCATCCATGTCATTGCAAATGGCAAGATTTTATTCTTTTTTATGGCTGAGTAATATCCTGGTTGTGTGTGTGTGTGTGTGTCTACCACATCTTCTTTATCCATTCATCAATCTATGGACACTTGGGCTGTTTCGATAATTTGGCTATTGTAGATAATGCTGCTATAAACATCATGGTGCGTGTATCCCTTTGAATTAATATTTTTGTATTCTTTGGGTAAATACCTAGTAGTGCAATTGCTGGATTGTAGGTAGTTCTATTTTTAACTTTTGAGGAACCTTTATACTGTTTTTCAGAGTGGCCCCACCAGTTTGCATTCCCACCAGCAGTACAAGAGGGTTCCCCTTTCTCCACATCCTCGCCAATACCTGTTATTTCCTGTGTTGTTGATTTTAGCTATTCTGACAGATGTGAGGTATTAGCTCATTGTAGTTTTGATTTGCATTTCCCTAATGATCAGTGATGTTGAGCATTTTTTCATGTGCCTATTGGCCATCTGGATGTCCTTTTTGGAAAAATATCTATTCATGTCTTCTGTGCATTTTTAATTGGATTATGAAATGATATTTTTAAGAGCCATACCTAAAACACGTCAAAATAGAATGGGAGAAAGTAAAGCATGGAAAAGATATACTAGGCAAATAATCAAAGATAGCAAATTTAAAAATACTGGTATTAGGGAAAATATGCACACTAAAGCTAAAAATAGTTTTAGGGTTAAAGATGATCATTATAATGAAAAAAGAACAATTCAAGAAGATAAGACTTTTCTGGGGCGCCTGGGTGGCACAGCGGTTGGGCGTCTGCCTTCGGCTCAGGGCGTGATCCTGGCGTTATGGGATCGAGTCCCACATCAGGCTCTTCCACTATGAGTCTGCTTCTTCCTCTCCCACTCCCCCTGCTTGTGTTCCCTCTCTCGCTGGCTGTCTCTATCTCTGTCGAATAAATAAATAAAATCTTAAAAAAAAAAAAAAAGAATTGATCACCTTTTCAAAAAAAAAAAAGATAAGACTTTTCTAAAATATTTGGAGATGTATGTTGGCAGGGCGGAGTGTGTGTGACAGAGTTACAAGGAGAAAATTTAAAAAATCTACAAATGTTAGTAGAAAATTTAAGTAGAGGGGCACCTGGATGGCTCAGTCTGTTAAGCATCTGCCTTGGAGTCAGGTCATAGTATTTCCTAGTATTCTGTGAAACCTTCAAAAAGAGATAAATCTTATCTTATATGAACTGAAAGAATTAAGAAGAGTTTCCCTGCTTTATTTTATGAGATGAGTATAGCTTTAATACCATGACCCCATAAAGTTAATGAATAAAGGGAAAAAACGGTGGCCCAGTCTCACTTTCACGAAAGACAAAGTCCTAAATAATGTGTTGGCAAATGAAACCTAGCATTGTGTTTTTAAAATGTGTATGTTATATATTATGTGTAAGTAATTTTCCAGGAAATTCTATATTTTTAACCTTATCACAGAAAGAATTAGGAACACCATATAAATGTGTCAATAACGCGGTTAAAATTCAACGTCTGTGCATGATTACAAACTCATAACAGACTACAGATAACTTTTTTAACTTGATTAATATCTCTTAATACCTATAGCAACTATATGTAGTGTTAAAATATTAAAATTCACTTTAATGTCAAGAATAAGACAGAAAGGCTCACTGTTACCATTGCTTTTATACATTTAATTACTAATTCCTTTAGTATTTATTGGGAAGGAGGTACTGTTCTAGAATCTAAAGATCAAAATCTAGTAGAGGAGAAAATAAAGAAACAAGAATAGAAGTGACTGCTATGAAGAAAAATAAGGCAGGGTAGGAGACAGAATGTGGTAAGGAAAGTTTCTGTGGAGTGAAAATGTTTAAGCAGAAACCCAGATGAGTGAGGGAGTGAGTTACATTGATATCTGGAGAAATCCAGTAAGAGAGCATTCCAGGAAGAGAGAACGGTCAAAGTACAGATGATCTGAAGTAGGGCCATATTTGGCTTATTGGAGAAATAGCAAGTCAGTGGAATGAGTGAGTGGGAGGTAATTTTCAGAAATAACTTGAGGCCTTGCATAATACAGTAAGGATATGGGATTTTATTCTGAGTGGGATGGGATGTCAGGAGGTTTTTGAGAGGAAACAAAAATAGCCTGATTTGACTATTTTAAAACGATCAGAGCTGCTATTAGAGAATAGGTTTAGTAGCAATGGGGGCAGGGTACAAAGCAAACTAGAAAGGATATGGCAGTTGTGCAGGAGAGAGATGATATGGTTGGTATTAGAAAGGAAGCAATGGAAGTGATGAGAAGTAGTTGGATTCTAATATACAAGGTGGCCATAAAGTTTGGAAACAGATAATTTTATAATGTATGCTTATGTAATATGACTAAGCTATTTATTCTGTATTCACCTAAGTTTTCAGACTTAGTGATCACCCTGTGTTGCTAATGTAGAGACAAGAAGATTTACTAATGGATTAGATGTGAACTTTGTGAGAAGAATCAAGGATGAGTCCAGTGTTGTTGGCCTGAGCAACTTGAGGAATACACCTGCCATTTACCAAGAAGAGGAAGATTAGGAGAAGAGTAGATTTGACTGGGAAATCAAGCATTTTGTTTTGAACATGTTACATTTGGGCCCATCTGTCTTTTTAAAGAAGAAGTTGAGTGGCATTTTGATATTAAGTCTGGATACAAAGGAAAATCTATGCTAAAAATTTGGGCGTCGTTGTACTCCCTATCTAGGGAGAGCCTAGCCTAAAATTAAAAGTATAAGGTTTGTAGAGGAAGAAACAAAAATTGTCATTACTCTCAGATAAAATGTGGTACAATGTGGTAATTAAGAGCACTTGGAAGCCACAGTGCCTGGGTCTGTATCCCAGCTTTATGATTTTCTAGTGTGTGATTTTTGGCAATTTACTTATCCCTCTTACATTTTTCCTTGTAATCTATAAGATTAGAACCTACCCCCACAGGGTTGTTGTGAGGATTAAATTACTTAATACGCATGAAGTGTTTAGAACACCACTGTTGACACATAGTAAAGTGCTTAGTAAGCATTAGCTCCCATCATTATCATTATCATAGTTGGCATCGTTATCATTATTAAAATTACTAGATACCTACAAAGAAAATCTAAAAGCATATACAGAAAACTGTTAAAATATTAAGCAATTTAGCAAGGTTGCCAGATATAAAGCCAGAATATAAAGGTCAATAAAGTTCCTAGACACCAGCAACTTTCAGAAAATATAATTTTTAAGAAAGAGATTACAGTATCAACAAAATATATAAGTATATGGAAACCTAACAGAAGATTTGCATACCTTTTATTATGAAAGCTAAAATATATTTCTAAGAGACATAAAAGAAGACCTAAATAAATTAAAGGCGATCCCACATTTTTAAACAGGAAAACTGGATATCAGGAAAATGGCAGTTATTCCTAGATTGATCTGTAAATTCAGTGTCATTCCAATCAAAAACCCAACCAGGATCTTGTATAGGACCTGTCAGGCTGATCCTGAAATACATGTAGAAGAATGGAAGGCCAAGAATGGCCAAGATAATTCTGAAGAAGTTAAAAAATAGGACACTCATCCTATTGGCTAGCATTATGATAAATAAAACATTGTAGTACTAGTGCAGGGATAGACAAAATAGACTAATTGAACCAATAAAAAGCACCTAAGTGTGTGTGTATACATATATACATATGTGTATATATATGAGCTTTATAGATCAAAGGAAAAGAAAGAACAATTTAAAACATGGCACTGGGAAAATTGCACTATTTAGAAAAAAGTTAAATTAGAGCTTTACCTCATACTGTACAAAAAGAAGTAAACACCAAATGGGATAAAAACCTGAATGTGAAAAGCAAACCAATTTTAAACTCTTAGGTGTATATACATAAATAACATATTCTCTTTTGTTTTATTACAGTGTACGCTAGCCTGAATTTTGCCCCTAAGACACAGCAGACCTTTGGTAGCCAAACAGAACGTACGTCTTCATACTCTGGTCTAAATCCAAGTCCAGGAGGCTTCATCCTTCCATCCTATCCTCTCTCATCACCTCGAACTAGTCCAAAGCACGCATCTCTTACTGTATCTCCAAAGAAGTCTCAGGATACTTCAGTTAACTTCTCTAATTCCTGGCCTCTTAAAAGCTTCGAAGGACTACCAAAGCCGAGTCCACAGAAAAAGCTTGTCAGCCAAAAGTCGTCTGACCCTCCAGGTAGAAATGATGGTAAAAGTTAATACTTTGTTCAAATTTATTTGTGTTTTTGAGCTATTACTTTGGAGTTAGGATTGTTTGATCTTTAAGAGCTGGTAAACTGCATTTTATTTCTCTGAATAGTAGACATCTAGGAAAATATTTAACAGTATGTTAAGTCAAATGTGTAATATAAAATAAAATTCAAATGTTTTCAGAAATAGGCAACTAATAATGCTTTATAATGAACATAAACAGTCCGAGAGCCTAGTAACAGATTTTAGCTTTAGAAATATCAAATGTCATTCATATAATTACTATAATTAATGCTTTGTATTCATTTATTCTACATTTTTTTAATGCTTACTATATGTTAAATTTATTTATTAACTAAAATATTCTTTTATTAACAATAGCCCTTTCCAGGACATCTGGGTGGCTCAGTCCCTTAAGTGACCGCATTCGGCAAGGGTCATGATCCCAGGGTCCTGGGATTGAGTCCCGCATAGGGCTCCTTGCTCAGTGGGGAGCCTCCTTCTTGCTCTGCCGCTCCCCCTACTTGTGGTTTCTCTGTCTCTCTCTCTCTCTCTCTGACAAATAAATAAATAAAATCTTTAAAAAAAACCCAAAACAATAGCCCTTTCCAAAATAATGAAATTAGCATATAAATTTATTCAAGACAGATCAAATCTCAAAATAAAAAGTCTATTAAAGGCAGCCCCTATATATAGCCCACATACTTTCTTGTCCCTAGCCTCTGAACTAAGATGTACCACCTTTAAACTACCCTACAACACTGGTGTTCCATTTTATAACATGACCGTAAGGTCAATTTGTTGCATGATTAGCCGATTTTATCACTTTTTCTTAGCACTACACCTTCATTTCCTCCATTAATTTCTTTCTGTGTTTGTCTTTCCTACAAGATCAAATATTACATTGAAAGCTGAGAGTTTATTCAGTTTATTCTCCCATGTGTCCAGCATTACTGCTTTGCACATAGTAGTCACTCACATGTTGCTTACATAATTAAATGAAGCCAGGCAAGTAGTCCTTCCAGCTTACTTGTGGACTTTACCGTACAAATATTAGTTATGATAATGTGTATAAAGATAGAAATTTAACTTAGTATATAGTATTTTTATTTAATATGAAAGAATTTCTGGTGACTCGTTTTTGTTATATTTGTTAGGAGACACTGATCTTTGATGTGATTTTAAATAGTAATCTTCTAATAAAAAACAATGTGTCTTTTTATTTAAAAACTCTATTCCAAACACTTGTGATTATAACTCCCAGTTCTCTGAAATTAAAAAAAGGTAAATAAAATATATTTTTTTCTTGCAGGAGAAAATTCTCAAGAAAAACTTTCTCCAGTTCAACTTACACCTGCCTTGGTGAGATCACCATCTTCCCGACGAGGCCTAAATGGGACCAAACCTGTCCCTCCCATACCACGGGGAATCAGCCTTTTGCCTGATAAAGCTGACTTTAGCACAGTGGGACCCAAAAAGAAAGAGCCTGAAGATATTTGGAAGAGTGAAAAAGATAGTCTCACAATTGATCTTTCAGAATTAGATATCAGAGATAAAGATTTGGATCAAGAAGAGGTTAGAGCCAAATACCATTTTTAATAATTTTTAAATGCTTGTAATTTTCTATAATACAATAGGTGTTATTTAAGGAAAAATCAAGTACTTTTTAACTCCATAACATGTTTTCTTTTTATAAAAATATTTCATGATCCTTATAGAAAATGTAGAAACTATGGTGAAGTATTGGAAGAAAATTCATCACACCAAATCCCACTACCCAGAATAATTTGCCATTAATACTCTAATGTGTTTCCTTTCAGTATTTCTTCTATGCATATATTATTTCTTTTTAAGTTAAAAGTATGAGTAATATAGCAATATACCTATACACGAATCCCTCCCAAATGAACAATTTGCATATTTGTTTCCTATTTTTAGATAAATGAAACAACATAGTTACCTCCCCAATCCAGTTCCTTTCCCTTCTTCACCAGAAGCAACCACATCACCATTAATTTGTGTTTTATGTATTTTTATACTTTTCATATATTAATATTTTGATATTTACGATATAGTCATAATTGATTTTGACTTATTCCTAGTCTGTTGCTATTGCAAACAGTGCTGCATTGGACGTTCCTGAGTATGTCTGTTGTGCATATGTACAGGTTTATTTATCTTTATGAAACTGATATCATATTATATCCTCATCTTTGAATTCTCGGTCACTCCATTTATACTATAAAAATCTATTGCCAGTGTGACAACTCTGTACATACTAATTATGTCAGAGAAGGAATGTGGTTGCTATATTACTTTGGATTTGGAGCATTATTTCCATAGATACTTTCTTTTCATCATATTAGCCAGCCTGATGTCAGGTTTAAAGAAGTGTTTTACATTAAATGTGTAAACTGAAACACTCAGTTATATTTTGTGGTCTTATTTTTGCCTGTTTTTAAGATGTAAGCATCATATACCGATAGTTTGCTCAATAAAATAAATATTAATGCATATTCATTTTAAGGGCATTTCTTTAACATTAAGCATGTGTACCAAAATTGGTTCTTAATGAATTAGTCATTCCAACTTCTGACTGCTTGTAAAATCTTTCCTTCCCCTCCCCCACCCCTAGTTGTATTTCACTAGTACTAGAAAGTGAATTCATTTAAATGGAAGAAAGTTCTAGAAGAGGCATTTTCCTACATAACTCATAAGTTTCATCTGATGCTACTTTTTTTTGCGTGATTTGTATGATAACTTAAAAATAGCCCTTTTTCTTTTAATGAATAATTGAAAGGGTAATTTCTTTTATGTAATTATTGATAAATATAGGAGGATAGTACTATTTTTAAATATTCAGCCTTCTAAGGATTTACTAGGGAAGTGGCCATACTGTTGAATCAACCATTATAATTGTTATAATCAAAATGTTAAGTGAAACACAGTTTATGTATGTTTATGGGTTCCTTAATTCATTCAGGGTTCTATTCCCAATTTTAATATATTTGTTTATAATGGCATCTTCTACTCTACATTTCTAGAAATACTTGGCTTCAGAAGTCACATACAGTCTTCTGTTATTTTCTGACCCCTAACGCTGGCAAACTTGATCTAAACTTCAAATTTAGAGAACTGATTACTTTTCACAGAATTTCTAAATGGCCACATTCACACACCAATGACTAAGATTGGCTAGACCTCTCTGACTTCAACTCAATCTGATTCAATGATTCATTTACTAATTAAATTTTATTGTATTAGTCAATTGTTCTCAGTGCCGGAAATACCATGATGAATAATAGCTAGAGATCCTTCCTCTTAAGGGGCTTACAATCTTGTTTATAAATTGGTCGTTTATAAAATATGTATGTTAATATCCATCTTGTTAATACAAATTGGAGAGTGGCTTAGCTAGATATAGTATAGTAAATGGAATTTAAAGTCTAAGGATAACTTTTACTCATATGAATGTCTTGTAAAGTTAATTGTTTTTATTTCTTTCTTAGATGCAGAGCTCTCTTAGGTCCCTTCGTAATAGTGCAGCTAAGAAAAGAGCAAAACTGAGTGGCAGTACTTCTGATCTTGAAAGTCCTGATTCTGCAATTAAGCTCGACTTGACTATGGACTCACCATCTCGATCTTCCTCTCCAAACATCAGCTCTTACAGTGAAAGTGGAGTTTATAGCCAAGAATCATTGACTTCTTCTCTGTCTACAACTCCCCAGGGGAAGAGAATAATGTATTTTGTTTTTTGACGTGTTAAATGAATGCTAATCTTTAATTTGTAGTCTGACCCCTAATATCATATTTGAAAAAAACTTTTAAACTATTTTCTAGTTCTTAAAATGTTGAAGTACATTTAAAAGGCAGTGGAAAAGTTTGCAGATACTATCTAGCTTGGCTTTGGTCTGGGATGGGTGGAGAGAGAGAACATCGGCTGTAACTTAGAGCACGTACAGTAATACAAACCCTTATTCCCCAAGCCTTAGTTGTTGTTCTGCCTAAGATTTATCCTAGTATTTTTTGTTCTTTGGCTCCATTCTGGATCATTGAGTCTTTTGCAGTGGACCTATAGCTGATATTACTGCTTTCATTGAAAACTCAGCACCAATTTCCTCTGATTTTTAGATTAAACTCCACTCAGCTGTTACTTCGCCATTTCTTATATGTTATTGTTCCATTTTCTTGTAGAAGCTTAGGCCTCCGTGCCATAGGTTTTGCAGCGTTCTCAGGAGTCTCCTTATAGCAGTTCTGAAATTAGAGTCCTGGCCACCCCAGAGCATTTTTTTCTAGTATAGCAATTCAACAAACTTTTCCAGATTACTTCAATGACCTCTAAGTCTTAAACAGTGATCCCACCTTGATTTCTGAGAATTTCTGTGACTCTATTCTAGGATTTTGGGGAATCTCTTCCCTCTTTATTTTATTTTTTTAAGATTTTTTTTTTTTTTTTTTTTTATTTATGTGACAGAGAGACAGCCAGCGAGAGAGGGAACACAGCAGGGGGAGTGGGAGAGGAAGAAGCAGGCTCATAGCAGAGGAGCCCGATGTTTCCCTCTTTATTTTAGACCAAAACCTAAGAGTAGAATTGCTAGGTCATAGGATAGAGATTTAGCTTTTTATATAACTGCTAAGTCGTTTTCCAAGATACTTGTACAATTTTAAACTTCCACTAACAAAGTATGAGAGTTCCAGTTGTTTCACATCCTTGTTTATTTTTGTTGTTGTCCATCTCTTTATTTTCCTTTGATTTTATCCTGAACCATGGTTATCTACAGCTACTAGCCGAAAATATTTAAAATTAAATTTAAATTATTTTCACATAAGTGAACTGGAATCTTTAACAATGTAGGTAATTAGAGACTGCATAATCAAAGGACAGATGGTGTTCTATTAACTCTAATGGAAAGGGTGTTTCATTTCAGCAGTTCATAGAATTAAACCAAATTTTTGTGTCCTGCTGTGAGAAGTTTGTCTTATCCCATGATTCCATTCTCTACATTTTTAACTTAAGTAGCCACTTATTTTGCTGTTGGAAATTTTTTCTTACTGGAAATTCCTTTGTTGTAATTACCTAGGTAGAATAATGCAATATATTTACAAAATGAATTTGAAATGGCTACACGGGCTGGTGAAGTAACTGTTTACATTTAGTTACCAGACATTTAAAATAGATATTTATCTTTTGGACCTAAAGTTCTTCCCTTATTTTCTATGAATGTGAAATTTTGTGTTAAATACTCCTACAGTTGCAAGATCCTGTAAATAATCTAGAACCTAGTTGGGAAGAAAAGTTCATTTTATATTATAACATTTAGAATTCACTATTCTCTATATTGTCTTGTGAAATTATTCTCTTCAGATAATGAATTCTGTGAGAAGTTCAGTATACCCTCATTTCTGGACTAAATTACCTTTAATGAATTTCGTATTTCCACCTTAAGTTTAATAGCTTTGAAACAATTAATATTAACCAGGTTGCATCTTGCCTTGAGAATCATGGCAAAGAGAGCCACTATTACCTCATGTGGGGCTTTCATCTTTAAGTGGGTTGGGGAGGAAAAACTCTTGAGAACCACTCTTCTAGAGACTAAAGTATTTTCTTTCATTCGAGTCAGGTACATGGTATAAATGTAAATTGACTAAAAAAACCTATCATCTATTCTGGAGAAACTACTCTTTAAAAATGTTTAACATTGACTTCTCACTAGGCCAATTAACAAATATGCTTATCCAACTTCTAAGAACTATGCTCCTTTGTAAAATCTCTTCTTTATAATATCCATCACTGGCTTACTGATATTACAACACCTAAATGATTTAAAATAGTTCCTTTACATTCAGATTAAACATTCTTCAGTCACTTTCTTTGTGAAACAACGCCTGTAGGTCTTTATAATGTCAGAAAAGTGTAACAAAGAATAATCCAGGAAGAAAATGGCATTTGCTAATAAACCCACTTGTTGCTTATGCAAATTAGAATTTGTAATGTCGTTAAGTCTCTTTTTTTCTGTATTATTATCCATGAGGGCAGGTAGTGTATTAGATGATTAGATGACTAGGAATCATTTGCTTTGGTTTTGGAATGAACTTTCTTTGGATCACTTGGGGTTTTTTTGTTGCTGTTGTTTTTTTGACCTAACAAAAGGTTATATAGTATGAGTTGGATAATCTTTCCTGCCTTTTGTAATCCCCTCATGAATAATTAAGAATTGCCTATATGTTAAATGGTTGGAAGTTCAAAAAGTGAACTAGGAATACCAATAAAAAAATATTCTTAGCTATAGTTTTCATACTTGCTCCTGTCTTATGACCTAAGAATGTTGAACAGCTTTAGATCTTAAATGTTTATTGAAATTACTTTGTTTCATTGTAGGTCAGACATATTTCCGACATTTGGATCAAAACCTTGTCCAACAAGACTTTCTTCTGCAAAGAATAAAAAGTCTGAGATAGCTGACCAAAGCCCGAGTGCAGGTATTTTATAACTGTTTTATAAATATGATTTATAAAAAGTATGATTTTTAAATGATATCAAAAATGGTAAAAAATGCATTTCAGGTGTAGAATTTTTGTAGTTACCAATTAAGGCTCGTCATCTTTTTAACTCTTTGAAAAACCTTTTTTGGCAAGAATAAGTATTGTATCATTCTTGGAAAAAAAAAAAATTTACCTAAATAATTGATCCCCCTTTAAGCCCATAGGTTACCTATGCCTGGCTCTTCCAGCTGGACATTTTGGTTTAATTGATGTGGAATGTGACCTGCCACCAGAGTTTTGAAAGCCCTCAGGGTGATTCTAATGTGCAGCATAATTTGGAAGCCACTAGGCATCACAAAAGACAATTTGTTTTAAAAACAGCACTTAACTAGTTGTTAAGTTCATTTGTATCTTGTTAAGCATTTTGTGAACTAACCTGGAAGTCTCTAACGTGCAGCATCACTTTTCAGAAAACAGATTTAGTTATTAGTAATCATTTGGAAAACTATTTGGATTCTGATCTATTTAGGATGGAAACTGCATGTGATTCTTCTTTATGATTGCTAACACTGTATTGGATTATGAGTGAATTATAAGAAACTGGAGTTTATTTTCACATGATCTCAGTATAAAAGTCCTAACAACTTTAAGGCTAGTCTACCTTACATTATAACTTCCTCTCTAAGAAGCTATGTATGTATGTATTTGTCTACTAAGATTTTTAAATTTCTTACTCCTAACTATGTCTTAATTTCATCTCATCTTTTTAGTCTCCACTATCCCTTTTACTCATTTCTTACCTACTTAGCTTCCTAAGATTTCTCTCTATAATTCTCTATAAAAGTCTCAGTCTCATTCTCTATAATCTGTCCCCCACAATGCAAGTCTGACCGCATTGCCCAGCCCAAATTTATTTAGGGCATTCTTCCATGATCTGTCCCTGTCTACCTCTCCAGCCTCATATTTCACTTCCTTCTTTGTAATTTTGTATTCCAGTTAAATCAGACCATTTTCAATACCATTTCCTCTCTTTTTGCAGTTACACGTACCATTTCTTCTGGGTGAAATCTGGAATCCACACCACACCCCATTTAGCTCTAAAAACAGTTCAATTGCTTTCTCTGGAAACCTTCCCCATTCACAAACAAAATTGATTATTACCTCTTTTGTAATATCATTACATTTTGCACTGACATCTTTATAGTGGTATTGCCATTATTTTACTTTTTTTTGGACTCTCAGATTCTCAGATCCCCAGAGATTATTTACCTTTGATTACCTACCTAGTGCCTTCATTATCATGAATGCCTAATTCAAACATGTATTCCAGGTATATTGGCTTCCACAAAGCTAGTGTTCCACAAAGAGTTAGTTAATCTATTAGGCACAGGAAGACAGTGTATATGAGCTTTGGAGTCTGAAAGACCCCAGCTGTAATCCCAGTTTGACCATATTCATGAGCTGGGCAAGTGATTAACTACTTTGAAACTCGGTTCCCTCATCTGGTAAGGTAAACCTTGAGCAGTGATAATGAACATTTAAGTATAAGCACCTATTGCATAGTGGACGCTTGGCTTTTGTTCCCTTAAAGGAGAAGACACAAGTTAACACATAAACTTATTCTTTAATCACTTTTTAAGGCTGATTATTATAGTAAATTATTCATAACTTTATATAAGTTATTGGTAGGCTGTGTCTTGTTTACAAAAGTGGAGCCCTCTTCTGGAAGAATATCTTTGGAGTTAGAAAAGAATAGATTTAGAAAACCTAGATTTGAGTTTCCCCCTGACCTCATAAGTGACTTAAGTTTTAGTAAAGTGAAAAAGTTATTTAAACAGTACATACTTCTATATACAATATTCAGTGTTTGCCAAACTTGTCTAATATTTAGTATTTCTCAAACTTGCCTAGTCCTAGGGAACACCAGGGGTATGCTTGTAATACAGATTCTGGGACCTCATCTCACAACTAATGAATTGATCTTCACAGTTAAAAATCTATCTTTTTAACAAATAAGTATTTCTAAGATCAGGTTTTGGAGACTCTACTTTTGAATTCACTGTGAGATATTCTTGGTTAAATTTAATATGCCCTCAAAAATGTAAAGTTGCTAATGGCTTAGGATTTTATAAACTTGGGTTTACGTTTTTTGTTTTTGTGGGATAGGGTTTTGTTTTTAGTAAACAAATGATTCCTGCAAGTTTATCATTTAATTGATAAAGCTTGAAAATGATAATGCTCAGAGTAAAGACTGTCTGAAAACAAAACCAAAAATAATTATCCAACTTGTCTTTATGTCCTCCTTTTCAATAAATATTTCCACATGTAATCTGCCACTACCTATTATAGCACATAGGTAAATGTGCTATAGGTAATTTAATAGGTAAATTTCCTGAATTATGTTATAGTAAACTTTTTCCCTGTAGCATCAGATTAGTAATACCTATTTTATTTTTTTATAAAGATTTTATTTATTTATTTGACAGAGAGAGAGACAGCCAGCGAGAGAGGGAACACATAGGGGGAGTGGGAGAAGAAGAAGCAGGCTCCCAGTGGAGCAGGGAGCCCTAAGTAATACCTATTATTAACAACAGAAAGCATTTGCACCCAAAGCCAGTATCTTTATGAGGCTACCTTTATGAATTAACTATCAAAACTAAGATGAGTATAGACAGATATTCATGTTACTCCCAGAAGTTCTGTATCATTTAACACCGGATATTTTTTGACTCTCTGTGAACTTAGTGTCTTTTACTCTACAGTCCTCTGTTGACCAGTTGCCACCAGCCCCCCTTCTCCCCATGATCCTGTTTTTATTTTTAAAAACCCACAATAATATTAAGAACAAATTGTATTTTATTATTACTACCTAATGGTATTTGTAGGGAGCTATATATATGAAAATGGATGGTGACTTAAACATATATCGTGTAGGATTTTCCATTTAGTAGATATTTTGTGGTTTTAATAGCGTCAAAGTATTGGTATAGGGTGGTCAGTTGAAACATTCAAATGTAGATTAAAATTTTTGATATTTGTTAAAAGGAGGCCCACATTAGGGTTTTGATTTTTTTTTTAAAGATTTATTTATTTTTTGATTGGGGGGATAGGGGGAGGGAAAGAAAGAATCTCAGGCACACTCCCCACTGAACGCATAGCCCAACCCAGGGCTGGATCTCACGACCCTGAGATCACGACCTGAGCCAAAATCAAGACTTGGATGTTTAACTGGCTAAGCCACCCAGGCACCTTTATTTCTTTTATTTTTAGTTAGGAATATAACATTTGGGTATTTACAGTATGCTAGGCACTATGCTAAGCCCTTTCAATGTATTTTCTTCACTTAATCCTCACAACCATTCTGGAAGGGGTAATACTATTACCCTCATTTTACAAATAAGGTTAAGTGTCTTGCCCAGGTTCTGTCGGTTTAAGTGGCAATAGTACAATTTAAATCCAGGAAGTATGATTCCAGATTCTGAGCTTAGTCACTCTGGAGTGTACTGCTTCACAGCCAGACCAGTATAGACCCATTACACAAGAGTGGGAGAGAAGAGAGAAATGGAAAATATCTCTCAGGATACAGTTTAAAAATTTAGATTTAGAGGCGCCTGGGTGGCTCAGTTGGTTAAGCGTCTGCCTTTCTCTCAGGTCATGATCCCAGGGTTCTGGGATCGAGCCCCACATCAGGCTTCCTGCTCAGTGGGGAGCCTGCTTCTCCCTCTCCTCCCCACTTGTGCTCTCTGTCTCTGACAAATAAATAAATAAAATCTTTTTTAAAAATCTATATTTAAAAATTTTTCTTTTTGTTATAAAGGTTTATATGTCATTCAAACATTAACTGCCTGTCATATTTAAATAAATATACACACATACACTTATTTCTTCCAAACATTGAATTTTGTATTTCATTGTAATTTTAAAGCCTGTTTTATAAAATGTTTTAGATATAGTTTATAATAAATGTTCTTTTATTTTTTTATAAGGTTTTATTTATTTATTTGACAGAGATAGAGACAGCCAGTGAGAGAGGGAACACAAGCAAGGGGAGTGGGAGAGGAAGAAGCAGGCTTCCAGCAGAGGAGCCTGATGTGGGGCTCAATCCCAGAACGCCAGGATTAGGCCCTGAGCCGAAGGCAGATGCTTAACAACTGAGCCACCCAGGCGCCCCTATAATAAATGTTCTTAACTGCTAGTAACAAAATTTAAAATACGATAAAACTCTTTAAATTACTATAATGTTATAGTTTCTAATATTATGTCACTGACCTTTTTAAAAGTCTAGAAGGCAAGATAGATTTAGAGGGGAGATATGTACCTATCTATAATATTACCTGAGTCATTCAAATAAATATTTTTATGTATTTTATTTTATAGGGATTACAGCATCCAATGTAAGCATAATTGGTCAACGTATGAACTATGGGTTTGGATGTGGTGATTTTGAAGATGATAGGTCCCATGACATTTCACCTAGTGTTTTCAAAATACAAAATAAGGAACACCCAAGACATAAACATACAAAAGGTTAGTAAATTTCACAAGTTAATTTTTAAGATTGAATGTCTGTAAATCCTAAATTAAGTGTCTCAGAATTCTCCCTAAGCATACCAATCAATAAACTGGGATTTCTCAGTTTTGAGATTTTTCTCATCCCTCTACTGATATGTTATTACTTCAGTAATTTTGCCAAATAGGAGAACATACAGGTTCATATATTGGTTAATGGACTTGCCTGAGAAGCCAAAGCAGGAAAGAATTACCCAAGAGGTTAAAACTAGGGAATCTCCCCTTTAAGATTATACACACATACACACATTTTATAAGACATTTTACCACTAAAATGAGGTAGAGAAATCATGTGAATAAATAAATCCCAGATGCCTACTTAGGTTGTAACCATGGAATAAAACTGTGGAAACGGGAATATAGTTTTCCTGTGGTAGAACCTGGGAAGGCTTCTTTGTTATCACTAACCATTATTAATAATTTACATTCTTTTTTTTTTCTTTAAATTTAGTGTAGCAAGTATCTCCTCTGTGACTGCTCTGTTAGTTTTTTCAGAGAACCTATTACAGCTACATTTTTTTAAAATTCCCTTAGGGTAAAGAGGAAGTTATTTTAAAAGGTATAAATATTTAAGTAGAATAACTAGAAGTCACTGTATTTCAATATTTAATCTACTAGTGACTGTAAGGAGCTGTCATTTTTTATTTGTAGCGGCCATGATTGTAATAGGTCAACTTCTGTTATTTCTGGTCATCTGAAGTTGTGTGTGTGTGTGTGTGTGTGTGTGTGTGTGTGTGTGGGCAGTCCAGCATTTTAGATCATGTGTATTTTTTGTGTGTGGAAATGAGTAAAGGAAAGTTGCTTGGAATGTTTTTTCTTATATTTTTTTTTGGTAAATTTTTAAAACATTTCATCCATGATGTAATTCAATATCTATTCTTTGTGGAAGTTTTCTTCTCTGTCATTGTTTTTACAAAAGAGAATGACAGGTTTTTTTCCTGTTTACTTACATATTTTATTTCTCATGTAAAGATAATCAATACAAATACTTTTTTTCCTAAAAGTAACTCATATCCTAACATAAATTTTTTTAATTTTCTTTTTTTAAAAATTGCTTTGAAATAATTGCTGAATATGTTCGTTCACTACTAGTGGCACCCTTTTTTGGACAGCAGAATCATAGAAATATTTATATCTTCTGACCAGCAGTTATTTCTACTCCAGAAAATTACTTCACACACACGTCCAACTCTAAACCAAACACCTACTGTATCTGTCTGGTCAACAAGAATAAACATGTTGAAAAACCAAACTTACCTTCCTTTCCAGACCTGCTCTTCTTCCTTTGTTTTCATTTTTGTTAGTAGCATTACCATTTTCCCAATTATGGGGACTTGTAACTTTAGAGTCATCTTTGTCTACTTCTCCTTACCCTCCAAGTTTAGGCGGTGACCATCCTACCAATTCTGTTTAACCTGGGCCTTCATTACCTCTTCCCTGGATAATTGCAGTACCCTTCTGAATAAGACATCCTGCCTCTTATTTTATCCATTTTTACTCCAGGCTGCATACCCTTCTAGAATTATCTTTTTGAGGGGCACCTGGGTAGCACAGTGGTTAAGCATCTGCCTTCAGCTCAGGGCGTGATCCCAGCGTTCTGAGTTCGAGCCCCACATCAGGCTCCTCCACTAAGAGCCTGCTTCTTCCTCTACCACTCCCTCTGCTTGTATTCCCTCTCTCGCTGGCTGTCTCTCTCTGTCAAATAAATAAATAAAATCTTTTTTAAAAAAAAAAAGGAATTATCTTTTTGAAGTATAGTTACCATCTCTTCCATACTCAAAACCTTGAGTGCTTCCCTGTTTCCCACAGAATAAATTCCGTGCTCTGCAGCATAATTTTTAAGACCCTTAATAATCTTGTCTCAGCTTAACTTATTGCATTATCTCTTACTCCTCATTTCATTCCCCATCCTCAGGCATTCTTATTCTTAGTACTAGAAGTTTTCTTGGTTGGCATGTACAGTTGGCCTAGATGTCTGTTTCAGATCCTAATGTGTTCACATCATGTCTGCTTTTTGAATACTGACTTAAAATCCATTTCTTTAGAAAGTTTTCCCCCACTTAACTGGCCTGGAGTAGTATAAGTTATTTAAAAGTAAAGATATTGTCGTCTTTATATTCCTCTTAGGCTTTGCATGTATTAGTGTCCGATGCCACATGTTAAATGAGTGGAGCCGTGATGAGCCAACCCAAACTAACAGTGTAGCCTTGGATACAGTCACTCAAACATAGCATCCTCAAATAATCACATTAAGGGAATTTTGAGTATAGTGCAGAAGGGAATAAAACAACTTCCAAAAGAAACTTTGGCAATGGGTGGCATATGTAAATGGTTTCATTTTGCAAGAAACCTGAGACGGTTTTAGGATTAGCTTTCAGAACCACTTCTTCCCATTCCAGTCCTCTGCTGGTTGTTCCTTTGAACATGCCCATTTTCTGGCATGCTAATGTAGAGCCCCAAGTAATAATTTGAGAAAGTGATTAGTGTTAGATGCTTAGAGTTTTAGCAAACTAGCTTTTATGAGTTACTATTCTCTTTCTCTGTTCGGTTGAATGAGACGAAAGTAACAAAAAGGTTACGTAGTTTCTAAGTCAAGAGTCTTTTAAACTTATTTTTTCTTTGTATTTTATAATTGATACTCAATGAGCAACATTTCTTTCAGTATTTTGTTTACAAGACAATTTGGTGTAAAAAGTAAAAGTAACATTAAAAATGACTAGTTATATCAGCTTCTCTGATAAATGAAGTTAAACTACATAAAGATAACATGTTCTTTATATATTTTCCTCATGAGATTTGTCTAATTATTCAGTCATCTCTTGATAGACTGTGTATACACTTCATGTTTATGGATGGATGTTGAACAAATTGTTCCATTTACTGAGATTTTCTTTCCTTTGTCACTTAATACCTTTTAAGGCTACCAGGTTTCTGTTCTTTGACCTCAAGTTAATTATATTTTGCTTTTCATTTTTCGTGCCTTGTAACATTCATCTAACATATATTTATTGAATACTTAGCATATGCCCTACTAAGAGGCTCTGGAAAAGAATGAAAATCTAAACCAGACATGGGTCCTGTCTCCATAGAGCTTACAGTCTAATAGGAGAATAATTAAGTAAATAAGCACAAACTGAGGTGAACATTAACCTAGAAAATTACAGATTGCTGTGAGATTGACTTGGTTTGTTTTCAGGAGTCAGAGGCTTTCCTTCATGGTTACCCTTTTGTCACTCAATTATCGTGCTGTGATTATTTTCTTGTGTATCTTTCCTATTCTTAACTCTGGCATTTTATTTCTTATATTTTTTTTGTAAATAGCACTCTTTAGGGGAAGAAAGGTTTCTTTTCTCTCTACTGCCTCGTCCAAATGAGGTATTCTAATTTCAGATATTTATAGAATTAATAAGTAAGTGTGAATAAATAAATTATAAAATCCATGTATAAAATAAAATTTGTTTTAAAGGACCATGTTACAATATCATAAAATACTATGTAAAACGATATTAAAATGTGCGGTTTTTTGTTTCTTTAACATTTACAGGATCATCATCAAATTTACAGCAAATTCCCAGTTTTGAGTTCACATCCACAAATACCTTACCAGAAGACTCAGTCGTTGTTGTTGGAAAAGGTACTTCCAAGTCATTTAGCTTGTTAATTGTATGTGTTCTCCACACATAAGCAAAGCATATCATTAAAGAACAGAGAAGAGTGTGATTCGAGTGTCGATTAGAACTTTTTTTATTAGAACTTTTCTTTTTAAAAAATTATTAAATTGAAAGAATTAGAAGTGAGCACTTAATTTTACATTTGTCTTCTAATGAAACTAAATTCATGTCAGTAATTTTCAGAGATGAATTATGTAACAGCTGCAGCATAGGTACTTCTAAGACACTTTTAGGATAACTAAGACAGTTTTATCATAGTTGAAGTTCAAATAATAGTCCTTATTTATAATTTATCAGCTTAGTATTTAATGTAATTTCATTATTTTCCATACAGAGTCTAGACAAATCAGAATTAACACCTGTTATATATTTTTGGGTGCCAAGGAGTTCTTTGAACAATATATTTGCAAATATTCTTTAAAACTCTTTTTTTTTCTTTAAAACTTTATAAGGGTATAATTGACAAAATTGTAAGGTATTTAAAGTGATTATTTGATATCCATATGCATTGTGAAAGGATTCCCCCATCAAGTTAATTAACACATCTCAATTAGTTGTTGTTTTTTTTTTTTTAAGTTTTTATTTATTTGTCAGAGAGAGAGAGAGAGACCACAAGCAGGGGGAGCGGCAGGCAGAGGGACAAGCAGGCTCCCCGCTGAGCAAGGAGCCCAGTGAGGTACTCGATCCCAGGACTCTGGCATCATGACCTGAACTGAAGGCAGATGCTTAACCGATTGAGCGGCCCAGTCGTACCAATTAGTTCCCCCCTTTTTTTTTTTTTTTAATAAAAAAACTAGAACGTGATGATAGACACTGAAGGTGCACATCTTATTTCTGGTAAATACAGTGAAATAGGATGAAATGTTTGGAAAGCTTTCCTAATTGTTTGCTTGGTAGAGTCTCATTAAGTTAATTTGAGGCCCTTCTCAGATTGGCTCCAACCTACCCTTGCAAACTTAGTTTCTTTTATTCCTCTGTTTCTCTTATGTCCAACCAAACTGAGTTAATCACTTCACATACATGCTTCATACTTGTTCAGCTCTGCTTCTAAGCATTACCATCTTATAGGATGCCCTCCCCTCCTTCTTCAGTTATCTGTCCAAATTCATTGTGTCTTCCAATCCCAGCTGAAATCCTTGCTCCTTGAAATGTTCTTAAACACCCCGCTCATACCAGCCTTTCCTTTATGTGAACTCATTATTACAATATGCAGTTCTTATTTAATATTGTGAAATGTCTAGGGGCACCTGGGTGGCGCAGTCGTTAAGCGTCTGCCTTCGGCTCAGGGCGTGATCCCGGCGTTCTAGGATCGAGTCCCACATCAGGCTCCTCCGCTGGGAGCCTGCTTCTTCCTCTCCCACTCCCCCTGCTTGTGTTCCCTCTCTTGCTGGCTGTCTCTCTCTGTCAAATAAATAAATAAAATCTTTAAAAAAAAAATATTGTGAAATGTCTAGTGATACCTTCTAAATGATTGTCCTGTTAGGGTATTTGTTTTTATATTTATTATTATTTAACATGTCTTTCTTACTGACTATGTTGTTTATTTCTTAAAGTCGAGAGCCTTGTCTTTAACTTTGTTATCAGAGTGACATCACATAAATACTTAATGGCAGTTTGTTGGTCGGTTAATTTCAGGTGTATTTGGAAGTCCAAATTCAGCACCAGCAGCCAGCAGCCAATCAGTGGTATCTTCTGTGGAAAATGGAGATACATTTTCAATTAAACAAAGCACTGAACCACCTTCAGGAATTTATGGAAGAGCAGTCCAGCAAAATATTCCATCATATGTTGATGTTGAAAATGAAAAGGATGTAAGGTTATTTGCTGATAATTATTAGGATAAACTCAAGCCTATATTTATATCATTGTGTTGGGTTCATCAGATTTGGGGTGGTAAAAGTGTTTTGATTACAATTTTTAAAATCTCAGGATAATTGAAATTTCTGATCCTAATCATTTAAATAATGGATTATTCTTCTTTCCAGCAAATATATTCTCATTCTGGTATAAAGTATCTAATGTACTTTATACTATTCATGTACTTTACATATATATATGTATGTGAATTTACAAATTCAACAATTTTCTAGGACACTCAAGGAGTGACAGACTGGTATCCTCAGGCACAAATTTAGTTATGATACTAGCACCATGTAATTCTAGTCAATTTTAGAATTCCTGGAAAAAGGACTAAAAAATGTATAGTTTATTTTTTTTATATGTAGACAATGTCTATATACAGTTGTCTGAGATGAAGATAGTTATTTTAAATATCAAACTCCCTGAATACTTTCAGATATTTCAACTTTTTCATTCAGATTAAAATTTCTATTTCAAAATCTACTTATGACAAGATGAGACAAAAAAGAAAAGAGGAAAAAGAACTTTTTGACATTAAGGATTGTGAAAAGAAGGAACAGAATTCCTGGGAGCGAATGAAATATACAGGAACAGGAACTGAGAAAATGACATCTGAAAGTAAGTGGAATTTAACTTTCGGTGTGTTTTCTTAACTGATAATATTCTAAAGCTAGAGTACCTGTGGTTTAACTGAGAGCTAATAATGCAATATGTTGAACCATAACATTGAAATTTGTAAGACCGAGTAGCTTCTAGTATATTAAATATTATTTCTTATAAAAAAGGAAGTTGGTTGATTGTTTTTCTCCCTTCTAGACTTAAATATTTTTGAAGATGAGGTGGGAATATCAAAAAATGAGAGTTCCCCTTTAGAAAATATTGCCTTCAGGGGCGACTGGGTGGCACAGCGGTTAAGCGTCTGCCTTCGGCTCAGGGCGTGATCCTGGCGTTATAGGATCGAGCCCCACATCAGGCTCCTCTGCTATGAGCCTGCTTCTTCCTCTCCCACTCCCCTGCTGTGTTCCCTCTCTTGCTGGCTGTCTCTATCTCTGTCAAATAAATAAATAAAATCTTTAAAAAAAAAAAAAAAAGAAAAAGAAAATATTGCCTTCAGCCCTCCATTGAAAGGAGGGACCTGTTTAAAAAGGTCACCATCTTTAGTGTTTTCAGATTCAGGTAAGTAACTTGTTTAAATGTAAAGAATAATGTCACAAATGCTGGTTAAGCTGAAGAGACCAAATATGGTTCAGTGCATTTGTGATGAAAAGAGCACTAAGGTAGTAGGAGTCCGTAGACAGACCTGGATTCATAATTATCAGGCCTGCCTTTTAATTAACTTTGTGACCTGGAAATAGGCCTTAGTTTTCTGCCCCTTTAAATGTCCACATTATCTCAGAGGTCTCCTCCGTGCTCTCTGCAAATATTCCTGTTACACTAAGGAGTGGTATCCCATTTTATAGCTGGGGTTAAATGAGATTGTGAAGTTGGTTTATATTAGATCATGATTTTAAAAAATCATTGTATTTATCACTTATTCAGCCTGCCATTCAGTACTTACTAGGTCCTATACCTGGCCAAGAGTGGCTTCCATGTTTCCTGTGCTGTTTTTAAAAATATTAAATAGGTCTTAGGTATAGTAGCAATTTGGAAAAATCAGAGATTGAAATTAAAAAATCTCATGAACTATAATAAACATTAAGAATTATTGCTTATTATTTTTGTTTATTATTGTTTAATGTTACTAAGGAATAAACTGAACTATCGTAAGCATTTTAAAATTTACATTGGGTCTGAAGTCTAGGTATCAATAAAAAACCCAAAAGTACAGAAAAGATAAATATATAAATGTGATCTTGGACAACATACTTAACATCTCTCAAAAATAAATATAAAAGAGGTTTGAACTAGATGACCATCTGATTCTTCCTAGTTTGTATTTCTTTTATAATGCAAGAAGTTTAGAAAGCTTTTTAAAATTCTGTATTCTCAAAACTAGTAATTGTTGAGTATGACTGATGACAGATATTGACCAGTAAAATTGCTGGTTAAACATGCCCCTAAGAACCACTTAAATGTAGGCATTTGTGAAGTTTAAGCCTATTTGATAACATTCTCAAATAATTTCGCTATTATTAATGCATAAAAATCAAGGGGAGAAAAACCCACAGAACTTCTTACCTAAGGTGTAAGAATACTGGCTGCTACTGTTAACAGGAAAAGAGTACAGATAGTAGCAAATAGTACAAATTGATAAATATGTTTATGATAGTCATTTTCTAGTGCTTTATATTACCTTTTTTAAAATTATCCCTTTGGGATATCTGGGTGGCTCAGTCAGTTAAGCGTCTGCCTTTGGCTCAGGTCATGATCTCAGGGTCCTGGGATCAAGCCCTATGTCAGGCTGCTCAGCGGGGAGTCTGCTATCCCCTCTCTCTCCCTTTGTGCTCTCCCTCTCTCTCTCTCAAATAAATAATCTTTAAAAAAATACCACTTAACATGACAAAATAACTAATAAATCTCTACCCATTTACAAAAGCCAATACAGGGGCACCTGGTTGGCTTAGTCGCTTAAGTGTCCTACTCTTAATTTTGGCTCAGGTGATGATCTCCGGGTCATGGGATCGAGCTCTGCATCGGGCTCTGCACTGAACTTGAGATTCTTTCCCTCTCCTTCTCCGCGCCCCCTGCTCGCGCACATGCCCACTCTCTGTCTCTCAAATAACATACATAAATAAAATCCTTTTAAAAATACCAATACACATTTTATTTGATCTTTTTGATCTTTTCCTTTCTAATACCTCCAGTACAGGTATCTTGCATTGTTCAGTGCCCCCAGGGCATTACCTTGAGCACTCCGTGATAACGATTTGTTTCCCTGACATCCAGGGCAATGCCTTACATCTGGAAAACAGTTGGTAAATGTTTGATTATAGAAAAAATGTTGTTATTACCACACATGGTCTTAGGATTTGTAGTAGACCATTAATTCTATGCTGGTAGCAAAAAAATTGGTATTTTGGGAATTCAGCTAGAATTCTTTACACAGGGACTCCTGGGTGGCTCAGTCGGTTAAGCATCTGACTCTTGGTTTCAGCTCAGATCCTAAGATCCAGCCCCCAGCAGGCTCCACACTCAATGCGGAGTTAGCTTGTCTCTCTCCCTCTGCTCCTCCCCCTGTACGTGCTCTCACGTTCTCTCCCTCTCTAGAAGAAATAAAATATTTTAAAAAAAGAAAAGAATTCTTCACACAGATGCTATGAAGCTTCATTTTCAGTTGCCATTTGTGTAGTAAAATGGGTATATATCCCATGTTTTTATAAAATGGGATCATAATACTTCTTATTGATTTTTAGCTCTTAAAGCTAGACTTTATTATATAACTCATGACTGAAAAACCACTTATATATTTATATTTAATATAATTTAATAATTCTGTATATAAAAAGTCAAGTTTTAAATAGCTTTGTTGTCCAGGTATTACAGTTTTATTAAAGACTAAACTGATAATACTAGTTTCCATAAAAAAGTATTCATAAAATCTGTAGTCAGAATATCATTTGTATCAGAGTTCTCTGGTGCTTTATTTAATATGTTTTTTTTATTTAAGGTGAAGCATCTCCTAGAGGCATTCCACAATATAAAGAAAGGATGTCTTCTGTCACTCACAGTCCTGAAATAATGGATGCATCAGAACTACGGCCATTTTCCAAACCAGAAATAGCACTGACAGAAGCCCTTAGGCTTTTAGCTGACGAGGACTGGTAAGTTCACCATCCTTAACTTAAAGCTAAGCTGAGTTTCAGAAGTTTTCTGAAAATTTTTTATTAAAAACTTTGAAACATTCCCCATTAAAATAGTCATAGAAATGATTATCATAGTTCTTAAACAGTCTGAGTTTTTTTTCAACTTATTAATGTAACTGAACTCTGGTCCTAATAGTACTGTATTATTACCACTTACAACTTATATACTGTAAGGACAGAGTTTAGCTTTATTATGGATTACATAAACCTTTTGATACTAGAATGCAAATATCACATTTCTCCAAGTGTTTCTCTGTGAAATACATCCTGTAACAATCCTGGAAATACTTATCTGTTATTAGCATAGCTGCAGCAGCCACCCAGCCCAGCCCAGCTGGAGCATCTACTGGCTGCACTTGACCCATTTCCTTCCCTACTCCTTCAGTATCACTCTCCGTCCCTTCCTCCATATCCTCAGTTTTACTTCTACTAGACCATATTCACCAACATTAAAATGTGCTATAATAGCCCCTATTTTTAAAAAAAACCTCCCTAAACTGCACATCTTCACATTTCTTTTATTCTTTTTTTTTAGCCAATTCTTCAAAAAGACTGACTCATTGTCTACTTTTTACCTCATATTCTCTTCTCAACCTTTAATTGGCTCTCAGCCCTCCCCACCATGACAGCCACATCACTGAAACTATGAAAGTGATCATCTTACTGAATTTACACTGGTTATTTATTAGTGGTCATCTAAGCCTTTTAGCAACATTTGACACAACCGACACTCCCTTCTTTCTGATTTCACATTGGAAAAATCAGAGTTTCTTCATTCTTTCTTGTTTTAGTATGTTCTTATTCCTTTTCTTTGTTTGACTTCAAAATTGAGGCATGCTCTGTCTACATTTATTCCTGGATCTGGCAATTGCTTTCTGTAAAGAGCCAGGTAGTAAGTATTTTAGGCTTTGCAGGCCAGATGTCTTTATCACAACTCCTCAACTTTACTGTTGTAGTGTAAAAGCAGCCTTAGATAGTATGAAAACAAATGGTTATAGATATGTTCCAATAAACTTTACTTATAAAAAATTCTGATGGGGCCAGATTTGGTCTGTGAGTCATAGTCTGCCAACCCCTTTCCTAAATGATTACATTCAGTCGGATATATGTCTGGATTCCGGGTATCTTCTTGAGCTCTAAACTTACAATCCAACTGCCTGCTTGACATTTTCACTTTGATGCTTGCAGACATTTTAAATTTAACTTATCCAAAATAGAACTCTTGATTTCCCACTTCCTCCCAAGGTGGGTTAACAGACATAAGATTTGCCTTTCAGATTTTAGTTCTTTCAGAACTAAAGAAATCGTACAAAATATATGAAACAGTGGTTTTCAAAATATTCCTCACTAGGCAATGAAAATTAGTGATCCTTGAGAGACAGGAAACGAACAAGTTGAACTCTATAATTGCCTTGGCTTAACTTTCTACAGTTTCCAGGTTACAGCTCAAAGAAGGGAAAACTATGTAAATACCAGCAGAGGTGGAAATGGAGCTGGGAGTTTGGGGATGCCAAGGTAACTAGAGTTTGCAAGGCAGAGTACCATAGAGGATGGAGCTTCACAAAGAACTCTGGAGACCTTCAGAGGTGTCTTCTCAAATATTTAGGTAAATACTAGTCAGGGCATAAGTGTAAATAAATTACCTTAAGCCAGAGCTAGAATGAAGTTACAGGGAACAATCCCTGAATACTTCTTGTTCCCGTCAGCACAGTGGAAAACCTCATAACTCACATGGCATCAAGTAGAAAACGCAGAAGAGTTTTGCTTCTTCGTGTGGAAAAATAAACTGTAGGCTAAAGACTGTTTTGGCCCTGCCTAACGAAGCATAAAAGCAAGGCCTGAGAGGGTCAAACTTAACAAATAACCTAACTCTATTCCAGAGCAAAGGTCAAAAATAATTTAGGAATACAGAAATAGCTCAGGTAAAATGGATAATGACTGACATCCAATAAAAAATTACGAGGCATGCAAAGCAGCAGGGAAATACAACCCATAATAAGAAGGGAAAAAGCTAACTATTGAAACCAATCCAAAAATGATACAGATGATAGAATTAGTAGACAAGGACATTATAGCTATAGTTATAATTCTGTTCCATATTCAGTGACATGAACAGAGAATCAGTGAGCTATAGGACAACTCACAAAATCCCTTTTGCCATATAGTGTAACATGATTGAGGGAAATAACATCCCCTTATATTCACACTCGAGGGGAGGGTATTATCAGGTGGTATATGCCAGGGGGCAGGAATCATGGGTGCCGTCTTAGAATTCTGTATTTCACATTCAGAATAAAAAGGGTCATTTGATAATGATAATGATAAAAAGGTTAATTCATCAAGTGATCCTGATTTTATTTATCACATAACAGAGCTTCACAATACATTAAGAAGAAACTGGTAGAACTGCAAGAAGAAGTAAATACATCCACAAATACAGTTGGAACTTCAACAACCGTCTCTCATTAATTGATAGAACTAGCAGAAAAAAAAATCAGTGAGGATATGAAAGACTTGAATCACATGATTGACCAACTTGACCTAATTGGCATTTATAGAATACTCCACCTAAAATAGCAAAATTTACACTCTTTTCAAGTCCACAAGGAACATTTACCAAGAAAAATATTTTGGAACATAAAATAAGTAATTTAAAAGGATTCAGATTATATAAATTTTGTTCTCTGACTACAATGGTATTAAATTAGAAGTTAAGAACAGATACCTGGAAAATCTCTAAATGTCTTGAAACTAGCATGCTTAGAAGCAACCCATGGATCTAAGAAAGTAATCAAAAGGGAAATTAGGAAGTATTTTGTAACCCTTTCTTAAGTAGGCTCCACGCCCAGTGTAGAGCCCAACGTGGGGCTAGAACTCATGACCCTGAGATCAAGACCTGAGCCACGATCAAGTGTCAGATGCTCAACCAACTGAGCCACCCAGGCGCCCCCAAAGTATTTTGAACTTAATGAAATTAAGAATGAAACATATCAAAGTTATGAGATGCAGCTAAATTTAGATGGAAATTTATAGCACCATAACCCCTATATTACAGGAAAAGAAACATTTTGTATCCGTGATCTCAGCTTTCACATTAAACTAGAAACAGAAGAGCAAATGAAGCCCAAAATAATTAAAGAAAAGAAATAATAAAGATTACACTAGAAATCAAGAAAATAATAGAGGAAATCAGTGAAAGCAAAAGCAGGTTCTTAAGATTATTTGATAAACCTGTAATCAGACCGATCAAGCAAACTAAGAGAGAAAAAACAATTACATCAGGAATGAGGGAATGAACATCATTACTAATCATATAGCTCTTAAATAATACAGGAATAAGATAAATAGCTTTATGCCCATTAATTTAACAACTTAGTGAAATGGACAAATTCTTTGAAAGATGCAAACTACCAAAACTCTCTAAAAAACAAACAAAAAAGCTAACCTGTATAATCCAATATGTATTAAGGACATTGAAATTATATTTAGAACTTTTCCACAAAGAAAACTCCAGACTCAGATGGTTTTACTAGTGAATTATACCAAACATTTAAGGAAGAAATCAATTCTACACAGACTTAGAACACTGAAGAAAGAGGCTGGAGTACTTCCCATCTTATTCTTTGAGGCCCAAATCACCCTCGTACCAAAACCATACAAAGATAAAACTACAGACTGAGATAAAAAATATCTCATGAGCATAGATGTAAAAATCTTTAAAACAAGTTTTCATTTTGCCCCCTCCTAATCCTGAATCTGCTTTTCCCTCATTGTTTATCATCTTAGTTAATAACTCTGGCATGGACATTTAGTTGTTCATACCAAGTCAGTGTTGACTTTTTCTCATTTGTTTACATTCCATCAGTTCCGTTATTTTCAGAATATATCTCGGCTGCTGATCCTGTCATTCAAGCCACACCTGGCTATATTAGTGTCATCACTGGTTTGCATGCTTCCATTATTGCTCACCTCATACAACAGCCAGAGTGATACTGGTAAAACTCCAATCAGAACATGGGATTCCTCGCCACAAAACCCTCCAGTGGCCCCCTAGAACACTAGGAAAAAAATTGTTAACTGTTTTTTCTTCATTTTCCGTCCCTTGCCCCTGTAGTCTCATCCCTTACAGTGAGTTGCTCTGCCTTACTTATCTACTCTCGCCATCTGGCTATTTCCTGAACACCCAAGCTCATTTATGCCTCAAGATCTTTGTACTTAATTCTTTGAACATTCTTCCAGTGGCTTCTCTCTCACTTCATACAGGTATCTGTAATGTCACCTCCTCAGAAAAGCCTTCTCTCATGACTTTAACTAAAATAGTGTTCTTTTCCCCATCTTCTTATACTGCTTTATTTTTAATATTGCTACCTGACCTTGTATTTTATTTTAACACCTCTCTTAGCAATTTGATTATGATGTTCCATGTTGTGCTTTTTTTGTTTTATCCTGTTTGGGGTTTGTCGTTAGATCTGAGAGTTTATAGTTTGGATTGAATTTGGAAAAATTTTAGCCACTTTTTCTTAATTTCTTTTCTGCCTCCCTCTCTCTTGACTGTACTGTTATTAGTATGTATAGAATTGGGTTGTTTTTGCATTTAAATTAATTGTAAACTGTTTTATGCTTATTCAAAAAATGAGAATTTTGAACCAGACAACTATTTAAATAGGTTTATTCTTGCTACCTTGGATTCTTAGGTCTTTTCTTTTCTCTTGAGTTTTCCAGAATTCGTTCAGTGAATTTAAATGCTTAAAAAAATGACTGCCATCAATATTACCTAAGGAAATATTACAATATTACTGGGGAAACTCATTTTGGCTCATGGTTTTCAAACCTATAAGATGAAAATCATCATGTTGGAAATGTTATGTCTAAAACCCACTTGAATCCCACTCTCTTATTAGTATCCACCTACCTTTCATCTGGCTCATTAGGTCAGAGAATGACAGAAAAATACAAATTACAGAACCATCTGTTGGTGGTTTTCTGCTGTTGGATTATATATTCACCAATAAGGTAGTTACTTTTCTCCTTCCATTTTTGTTTTATTGCTTCCCTCACCTTTTTTTCTGCCATTCCTTTTCCTTCTGTTCCCTAGAAAGAATATGGCATTCTATCACTAGGGAGGAAATATTCCTTTCTGTTTACAAAGCATGAACTTAGTGTGACTGTAAGTGGTATTTAGCTCTTAAAAGATCTTTTGAATCATGAAAGAGAACTATTGGAGCAAATAAAATTTTACATATTTTTTATTTGAAATTCCTAAATGATATGGGATAAGAAGCAAGATCTCATTGGCAGTATTTTATACGCACAAAAGAAGACATCTGAGATCCTGTTCCAGTTGAGCCCCATTTAATAAGTGATTTTGTCATTTGTTTCTTTTTCCCATAGGGAGAAGAAAATTGAAGGACTGAATTTTATTAGGTGCTTAGCTGCTTTTCATTCTGAAATATTGAACACAAAGTTGCATGAAACAAATTTTGCGGTAGTTCAAGAGGTAAACTTATTTTTCAGCTGAGTTAAGGATTGTTTGGATAACAAAGAAAAATACGCCACGTTTATTTGACCTTTAAAAAATACCTCTGTACTGGGGCAGTCTGGGTGGCTCAGTCAGTTGAGCATCCAACTCCTGATTTTGGCTCAGGTCATGATCTCTCAGGGTTGTGAGATTGAGCCCTGCATGGGGCTCCACACTGAGGGTTAAGCTTGCTTAAGATTCTTTCTTTCCTTCCGTCCCTCTCACCCCCGTCCTGTGCTTGCTTTCTCTCAAAAAAAGAAGGAAAGAAAGAGAAAGAAAGAAAGAATACCTGTGTACTAAATGATATAAGTAGGCTTGTATGTAGTTAAAAGTAGCTCCAAAAAGGTAGCTCATACCTTACTTTGCAACTTTTAAAAATTTTTATTAAATGTTCATTTTTAGGACATAAGATAATGCGTATTAAAACATTTTACTTTAGGGGCGCCTGGGTGGCACAGTGGTTAAGCGTCTGCCTCCGGCTCAGGGCGTGATCCCGGCATGATGGGATCGAGCCCCACATTGGGCTCCTCCGCTGAGAGCCTGCTTCTCCCTCTCCCACTCCCCCTGCTTTTGTTCCCTCTCTCGCTGGCTGTCTCTATCTCTGTCGAATAAATAAAAATAAAAATCTTTTAATAAATAAATAAATAAATAAAATAAAACATGTTACTTTAATAGTAAATTTGGTTTCAAAGGTTTTATTACTGATTTTCTTTTAGAATATCAGCAGAATGTATATTTTGGAAATTTTTTTTAGGTGAAAAATTTACGCTCTGGAGTTTCTCGTGCTGCTGTGGTCTGTTTAAGTGATCTTTTCACTTACCTGAAAAAGAGCATGGATCAAGAACTAGATACTACAGTAAAAGTTTTGTTGCACAAGGCTGGAGAATCAAATACATTTATAAGAGAAGATGTTGACAAAGCACTGAGAGCTATGGTCAGTAATGTAACTCCTGCACGTGCAATTGTTTCTCTTATCAATGGAGGACAAAGGTAATATTCAAATAATTTTGATATGTCCTTAAACTAAAAATGCAATTGTTTGCTGTCTAGGATATAGGGAAAACACAAGCAAACCTCAATATTATTTCAGTCAAAAAACAAATAATTCTTATTTGATAAACATCATATGAACATTTAAGGAATAATAATATTGTTATTCTAGTAACTTTACACATATTCCTAGATCTGGAACTAAATAAATGTCAGTGATTATGAGTTTTATTTTGTTTTTAACTTCTTGGGGATGGGTAACTAATGTAATTTGTTGTTTTAGCTTCCAACGATGATTGTTGAGGGTTAGGAGTAGTTTAATCATCTAACTTTAAAGGTATCTCTTTGGCAAGTAGTTCATACATCAGCTTTGTTTCAACTGATCCTGTTCCCTTGTAGCCATTTACACATTGCAGTAAGAAGATGTACAGCCCAGCACTTATCAGATGTGGTGGAATTTATGGAACCAGAGCGTATTTTATCTGGAACAAAGGATATGGCCGACCGCATATTACCAGCTGCTGCCAAGTTTGCTCAGGACAGTTCACAAGAAACCAGGTGAATAGCTGCTAGTAATATTTGCTGAATCTGTTCAGATAAGGGCTTAAAAGTAGGCAGCAAAGGTTAAAAAAGAATAAACATTTTTTCTAAATGGACAAGGGGGGTCCCCAGGGATTGGTGCTGGGGGATGGACTTATTTAATCGGTTTGTAAATGATCTTGAGGGAGTGCACAGTGAATTCTCCAAATTTACAGATGACACTACATACTTCTGGGTAGTGAGATGCCATGTCACAGGGATGAACTGCATGAAAACGGCACAAGACTGTATGATTGGGCAGAAAAGTGGCAGAAGAACTTCATTGTGGGCAAATGTAAGGTAATGCATTTAGGGGAAATGATATATTTTCCAAGCAATCAGGTGAAATCAAGGAAATAGGTGCACATGAAAAATACAGGAAGCAAAATGGGTAACATATTGTGTCCTGAAACATGAGATAGCTACACTTAGAAAATCCCATAAATTTCCTATTGCTGTACTTGAAGAACAGTTCTATGATACATTACTGTATTGGTAACTTTATTTTTTAAGTAAACTCTGTGCCCAACGTGGTGCTCGAACTCACAACCCCAAGAACAAGAGTCACATGCTCCATCAACTGACCCAGCCAGGTGCCCCTCGCTGTATCGACGACAGAAATTTTGGATATAGTCAAGAACCTAGGTTCAACTCCTAGCCCCAGTCACTTTTGCCCTTAAGCAAATTCCTTAATATCTGTTAGCCTAGGTTTCCTCGTATGTAAAATTAGGAAGGTGGGACTAGGTGATTGATAATGTCCATTACAAAAACCTAAAAATTTATGGCAGTTACATAAGAAGATAGATTAAAAGTGGGAGGGGGGGTCCTGAATTCATAGAGACTAAAGTGAAGAAGGATATAAAATTATTAGCATTTTAAGACAGAGGTATCCATGACTTTAGGTAACTGGAGTTAATCTTATGGAAATCATTGGACCAGAAGCTAATATAGAAAGTCAATGTATTCCTTTTCTGTTGCTGTGTAACAAATTACCACAAACATAGTGGTTTAAGGCAACACAGACTTTTTTAGCTTACTGTTCTTTAAGTTAGAAGTCTTTCATGACTCAACTGCTTTCTCTGCTTGGTGTCTCCCAGGGTTGAAATCAAGGTAATGATAATGCTGAGCTCTTATCTAGAGGTTCTGTAGAGGAATCTGCTTCCAAATTCATTTTGGTTGTTGGCCAAATTCAGTTCCTTGTAGTTATAGGACTTAGGTCTCTGTTTCTTTGCTGGTTGTCAACCAGGGTCCTCTCTCAGCTTCTTAAAGTCACCCAAATTCCTTCTTGTGCAGCCCTCTCCATCTTCAAGCCAGCAACAGTATGTTGAATCCCCGTTGTGCGTAGAAGCTCTAATTCCTCTTCTGCTACCAGCCATAGAAAGTTCTCTCCTTTTAAGGGCCTGTATGATTAGATTAGGTCCACCCAGAAAATTTCCGTATCTTAGAGTCAGCTCTACCATATAACATAACATGACATAATCCTGGAAGTTATATCTCATATTTACAAATTGTAGGTATTAGAGCGGGACATCTATGGGGAGCCGTTTTGGAAGTTATGTATGCCACAGTAAAGTTCAAAACAATTTAGGAGGCTTTGGATCATAATAAACTAGTTAGGAACAGAAAAAGATTCATAATGGTTGTTGTGTGTACGTCTTAACCTTTCCTAAATGACACGGTAATTCTTCTACTCCATTTGTCATTTCTCGATTTCTTATTTGAAGTTTTAAAATTATAAAATGGTTACAACTTTCCAGTTTTACTATTCCTCACATTTAGTGCCCCTATTGCTTGTTTACTTGTTTGTTTTAGCCATTCTCATATCATTAAGGCCTGTGATGGAACTACAGCCCTTAATGTTCTGGGCTAAAAGTTATAATCATCTTCAAAACTATAACTGATTAGGAACTACTTATCAAGGTGTAACCTTATTCTGATTCGGAGGAGAGAACAGTAATTTTAATTTTCTAATACTACCTCCCTTTCTATAATTTTGTTAACAATCAAAGGGGCCTGGTTGATACACATATTCCTGAGATCGTTCTCTACCCTCCCCTTACCCCCCAAGACTTGCCTTCTCTGGTTCTTCCTAGTCCCATATATTCCAAGTTGTAGGAAAAAGCATAGCTGTAATTAATTTTAGGACCAAGCCTCTTTGAAGAATAGTAATATGGTATAATTATAAGGTACTATAAGACCCCTCTATCCAAAAATATCTCCAGTACACATTTCTATGATATGGTTCTATCAGAATGATATCTTGGCTTAAGGTTTTATCCTAAAGAGAATTATTTTTTTTAAAAAAAAAGAATTATTTTAAAATTTATATACTACCATAAAAAATTAGTTTGGAGAGTATTACACATTCATTATATATCATCTATGATTTATCAACTGACTTTGGGTATGTTTTAGGTAGCAAAGAATAGGTTTTTGAAGAATTGGAACCCAGGTAAGTTTAGGCAGGGAGAACAAAAAGAGCGAGGGTAAGAAATATAGGAAATACAGAACCTAGGGAAGGTTGACTTAGGTCAGAACACCTCTCACCAGCAACCTCTTGCCCAATGAGCAAGGGACCCAAGGATAAAGACAGACTTCTCCTAACTCACAGTTCTGCCAAATACCAGCCTTGATATGGACCCAAGGGTGCCTGAAAAATAGAATTCAAACATTTGGCTCTCCAAAAAGAGATTTGAAGATTGGAAGCTATAGTGTTTTCTAAAGGTGAGGGACAGGAGAATGCTATACTCCAGTTCAGTTAGTATAACTACATTTCAGGAGCTTGTTTAAAATAGGGATGACAATCTTGTTATTGACAGGTTTTTTCTATTGAAAAAAAAAATTGCATCTAAGGGACAGACACTGAGTTTGTTAAGGTATATAAACTTATTTGCATATTTCTCAAATGTCCATAGGTACTATGGTCGAAAGATGCTTTTCCTTATGATGTGTCATCCAAACTTTGATAAAATGCTTGAAAAATATGTCCCATCCAAAGATTTGCCATATATTAAGGAATCTGTTAAAAGCTTACGGCAAAAGGTATGTGGAAAAACTTTAATTTGTAAACATCTTTAAAAGCAAAGTACCAGGAAACTAAAGGTAGAAGTAATTACTTCTTTGATTATTTCTCTGTTAACCATTCAGAATATAGCTGCAGTAGCATTTCAACAACTGCAGTTGAAAAACAACTGCAGTAGACATTTGGAGTGTCAGTAAGTGTTTATTGAACAGAAGCTTGGTATTTGGTAGAATATAGTGTGGTTTATTGGAGTTACAAGACTTGGATTTAATTCAAGACTTGGGTTGGAGAATTAGTCAATTATATAATGTTAGGTACATCACCTCATTTCTTTAACCTGAATTCTTTATTTTTATAGAATAAGGATAGTGATGTTCATCATGCTTGGTCCCTGCTTTATTTACCTTGCATATTCCACTAGTAGAGTTCCTATCACACTGCAGAACATTGATTGGAATGGGGAGCCTGTGTTTTATTTAATCCTGGTAGATAATGGGGATTCAGACATATCTGAAATGAGTGACTGAGGGAATATCAAGTAAAATAAAATGTGAAAAGTATCTTATAAAAAGTAATCCACTTACATTTTTTTTTGCAAAAATATGTTTAATTTAATAATGTAGAATTTTTCTATGGTAATTTATGTTACTGATAATCTTGGATAAAGGATTCATTTATGAAAGGACAATTTTTCGAAGATGTATGGCAATATACATTTTAGAGCATTTTTTCCTGCTTATTGATCTTAAAAATTTTAGCTTACTTCATATAGAAATAATTAAAATCACCATGTAAAGAATTATCTTACTGAACTGAGGCAGGTTGTATTTGTGAGTCATTTCAAGTACAAGTATTTTTAAATAGTTCTTATCTAAGTGTTTATTCTCACCCTGCTGTAGCATAGGAATTCATTATCTATGTAATGTGTTCATATTTTCTCTATAGATTTTAAGGTTTAAGAAGAGTAGTTATAGGGGCGCCTGGGTGGCGCAGTCGTTAAGCGTCTGCCTTCGGCTCAGGGCGTGATCCCGGAATCCCGGGATCGAGCCCCACGTCAGGCTCCTTTCCTGGAAGCCTGCTTCTTCCTCTCCCGCTCCCCCTGCTTGTGTTCCCTCTCTCGCTGGCTCTCTCTCTCTGTCAAATAAATAAAATCTTTCAAAAAAAAAAAAAAGAGTAGTTATAAAATATAGCATATTAATTTTAAAATTTTAAAGTTTTACCCAGCTAATATAATTTCCTATTAGTTGGTCACATATTTGGTTAAGTTACTACTAATTAGAAGGTATTTTATGTATTGATACCCTTTAAAGCATAACCATAGCTGATTATTAAGATGTGTTCACTTATAAAAAGATCAATAATGACTTCTATGAAAATTGCATTGTATAAATTATTTCACTTAACTGGTTTTAAGACTTTTTTATTACACTGCCTTTCTTTATATTACTTAAAGGGCTTAGGAGAGATACCACTAGATACTCCTTCAGCAAAAGGAAGACGATCTCATACTGGCACTCTTGGAAATACAAGGTCATCATCTGTTTCTAGAGATGCTTTCAATTCAGCTGAAAGGTAGGATCATTCAATAGTCCACATCGTTAGAGAAGTTACTCCCAAGTGACAGTAGTCTCATTTGGATGTTTTTATGAACTATCCCAGGAGTATTTGTCAAAACTTAATGGAGTTTTAAAAGTTGGTAGGGACTTAGAAAGTGTGAGGTAATTATATTTAATAAGGCAATTATATATTCACAGCAACTGGCTTTTACATGCACTAAACATTATTAAAGCTTTAGTGAAAAAAAAAAAACTTTAGAAAATCCAAACATTTGAAGAAGAATTAACCAATCATCCATAGTACCACCAACCAGAAAAGACTACTCTTAAAATTTTTATAAATATAATTATATATATAATTGTGTAACCTGTTTACACTATTTAATATGTAATAGCCTGATTATATAATTTTTAAAAATATATTTTTGGGGGGTGCCTGGGTGGCTCAGTCAGTTAAGAGTCTGCCTTCTGCACAGGTCATGATCCCAGGGTCCTGGGATTAAGCCCCATGTCGGGCTGTCTGCTCACCAGGGAGCCTGCTTCTCCCTTTCCCTCTGCCTGCTGCTCCCCCTGCTTGTGCTTTCTCTCTCTGTCTCTCTCTGCCAAATAAATAAATAAAAATCTGAAAGAAAGAAAGAAAGAAAGAAAGAAAGAAAGAAAGAAAGAAAGAAAGAAAGAAAGAAAGGTCCAATTTCATTCTTTTGCATGTTGCTGCCTAGTTTTTTCAACACCAGTTATTGAACACACCATCTTTTTGCATGGGATATTCTTTCCTGCTTTGTCGAAGATTAGTTGACCATATAGTTGTGGGTTTATTTCTGGGTTTTCTGTTCTGTTCCATTGATCTATGCGTTGGTTTTTGTGCAAATACCATACTGTTTTGATCACTACAGCTTTATAATATAACTTGAAGTCCAGAATCATAATGCCTCCAGCTTTGCTTTTCTTTTTCAAGGTTGTTTTGGCTATTCAGGGTCTTCTGTGGTTCCATACAAATTGTAGGGTGGGTGGGTTGTTCTAGCTCTGTGAAAAATGCTGTTGGTATTTTGATAGGATTTGCATTAAACGTATAAATTGCTTTAGGTAGTATAGACATTTTAACAATCTTAGTTCTTCTAATCCATGAGCATGGAATGTTTTTCTATTTCTTTGTGTCATCTTTGATTTCTTTCTTAGGTGTTTTATAGTTTTTAGAGTACAGATCTTTTACCTCTTTGGTTAGGTTTAGTCCTAGGTATCTTCTAGTTTTTGGTTCAATTGTAAATGCGATTGTTTTCTTAATTTCTCTTTCTGCTGTTCATTATTGGTATATAGAAATGCAACAGATTTCTGTACGTTAATTTTATATCCTGCAACTTTACTGAGTTCATCTATCAGTTGGCAACTTCTTGTGGATTTTTTTTTTTGGTTTTCTATATAAAATATCATGTCATCTGCAAATAGTGAAAGTTTGACTTCTTCCTTGCCGATTCGGCTGCCTTTTATTTCTTTTTGTTGTCTGATTGCTGAGGCTAGGACTTCCAGTACTATGCTAAATAACAGTGGTGAGAGCAGACAGCCCTGTCTTGTTCCTGACCATAGAGGAAAAAGCTCTCAGTTTTTCTCCATTGAGAATGATTTTAGCTGTGGGTTTTTCATATATGGCCTTTATTATGTTGAGGTATGTTTCCCTCTAAACCTACTTTCTTGGACTGCCTGGGTGGCACAGTTGTTAAGCGTCTGCCTTCCGCTCAGGGCGTGATCCCAGCATTCTGGGATCGAGCCCCACATCAGGCTTCTCCACTAGGAGCCTGCTTCTTCCTCTCCCACTCCCCCCTGCTTGTGTTCCCTCTCTTGCTGGCTGTCTCTCTCTGTCAAATAAATAAATAAAAATCTTAAAAATAAATAAATAAATAAACCTACTTTCTTGAGGGTTTTTATCATGAATCTATGCTGTACTTTGTCAGATGCCTTTTCTGCATCTTCCTTTCTTTTAGTAATGTGGTGTATCACATTGATTGATTTGTGAATATTGAACCATCCTTGCAGCCCAGGAATAAATCCCACTTGATCCTGGTGAATGATTCTTTAATGTACTGTTGGTTTCAAGTTGCTAGTATTTTGTTGAGAATTTTTGCATCCATGTTCATGAGAAATAATGACCTGTAGTTCTCTTTTTTAGTGGAGACTTTGTTTGGTTTTGGAATCAGGATAATGCTGGTCTCATAGAATGAATTTGGAAGTTTTCCTTCCTTTTCTATTTTTTGGAATAGTTTGAGAAGAATAGGTATTCACTCTTCCTTAAATGTTTGGTAGAATTCTCTTGTGAAGCCATGTAGCCCTGAAGTTTGTATCATGGAAGATTTTTGATTACTGATTCTATTTCCTTGCTGGTTATGAGTCTGTTCAAATTTACTATTTCTTCCTGTTTCAGTTTTGGTAGTTTAAATGTTTCTAAGAATGCATCTGTTTCTTCCAGATTGCCTGACTTGGTGGCATATAATATTCTCTTAATTGTTTGTATTTCTGGGGTGCCTGGGTGGCTCAGTTGGTTGAGCAACTGACTTTAGCTCAGGGTCCTTGGATTGAGCCCCGCATCGGGCTCTGCTCAGCGGGAAGTCTGCTTCTCTCTCCCTCTCTCTCTCTCAAATAAATAAAATATTTATAAAAGATAACAGTTTGTATTTCTTTGGTGTTGGTTGTGATCTTTCCTCTTTCATTCATGATTTTATTTATTTGGGTCTTTTTTTTTAATCAGTCTGGCTAAGGGTTTACCAATTTTGTTAATTTTTTCTGAGAACCACTGCTGCTTTCATTGTTGTGTTCTATTGTTTTTTAGTTTCTATACTATTTATTTCTGTTCTAATCTTTATTATTTGCCTTCTGCTGGCTTTAGGCTTTGTTGTTCTTTTTATAGCTCCTTTAGGTGTAAAGTGAGGTTGTTTGAGATTTTTCTTGCTTCTTGAGGTAGGCCTGTATTGCTATATACTTCCCTCTTATGACTGCTTTTGCTGCATCCCAAAGGTTTTGGACCATTCTATTTTCATTTTCATTTGTTTCCATGTATTTTTCTTACTTCTTCTTTGATTTCCTGGTGACCCATTCATGTTCAGTAGCATGTTGTTTAACCTCCATGTATTTGTGGTCATTCCAAATTTTTTCTTGTGGCTGACTTCAAGTTTCATAGCATTGTGGTAGGAAAATACGCACAGTATGATCTCAGTCTACTTATGCTTATTTGGGCCTGATTTATGACCTAGTATGTGATCTATTCTGGGGAATGTCCCATGTGCACTTGAATGTATATTCTGCTTTAGGATGAAATGTTCTGAATGTATGTGTTAAGTCCCTCTGGTCCAGTGTGTCATTCAAAGCCATTGTTTCCTTGTTAATTTTCTGTTTAGATGATCTGTTCATTGTTGTAAGTGGGCTGTTAAAGTCTCCTACTATTATTATATTATTATCAATGAGTTCCTTTATATTTGTTATTAATTGTTTTATATGTTTGGATGCTCCCTAGTTGGGGCCATAAATATTTACAATTGCTAGATCTTCTCTTTGGATAGCCCCCTTTATTATGATAATAGTGCCCTTCATCTCTTGTTACAGTCTTCAGTTTAAAATCTAGTTTGTCTGACATAAGTATCGCTACTCTGGCTTTCTTTTGATGTCCATTTGCATAATAAATGTTTCTCTGTCTCCTCACTTTCTATCTACAGGTGTCTTTATGTCTAAAATTAGTCTCTTGTTCTGCCTTCTTTTGAATTGATTGATTGAGGTGTGTGTGTATGTGCGTGCTCGTCTGTTTTTTGTGTATACCCTAAGGTATATTCACTGTTATTGTACTATCAAATCCATTTTGTTTTAAATAACAAAAAAGCCATCTTTGAACACAAGTTTCAGTAATTAGATGGCTTCTTGAGGTGTTCTTTTTTACTCTTTTCATTTATTCACCTTTTATGTATTATATACTTCTCAGTTTAAATATAAATTGAGTCCTCTTTTTCTCATACAGAATTAATCATTTCACAAATTAGCCTCAGATCAATTTATTTAAGCAAATTAAAAATAACGAATGCATCTAAGATCTGCATTCTAGATCATCATCCTGTGTCTACTTTTAGGATGATTCTGAGTCGTTCATTTATCAGTGCTCTTAAAACAACTTCGGCACCATTTTTAATACTGGTAGTCAGAGAAATGGTGACTGGCAATTCTTACCATTGTCTTTAAGACCTGTCAATTTGGGGTTGTCTGGGTGGCTCAGTTGGTTAAGCATCTGCCTTTGGCTCAGGTCATGATCTCAGGGTCTTGGGATCGAGCCCCACAGCAGGGAGCCTGCTTCTCTCTCTCTCTCTCTCGCTCTGCCTCTCCCCTCTGCTCGTGCTCTCTCTCTCAAATAAATAAATGAAAATCTTAAAAAAAAAAAAAAAAAAGACCAGTCAGTTTGTATGACACTTTAGTTTCAAAGGGATCATTCATCTGCTATATTGACTCGCCCCTTTATAGCAATAAAAAAACAAGATGCTAGTAATAGTAAGTCATTGAAATAGTAAGCCCTTCTGGTGTCAAGATTCTAGTTTTCTCATGCAAAATCACATGGATATTTTGAGTTAACATAGGAGGACTGAAACTACTATTTTTGGAAAGTCCTACTTACAAGGTGAGCCCTTGGTTGGCATCTGGGAACTACGATTTAAGGAGGATTGCCACTGTTCCTTAACTGATAAGAGTAGTTTACTATACTACAGTTATTTGGGCAAACGATGTGGTTTATGCTAAAGAGCTGCTTTCCTTCTGGGAGCCTAGAATTTCAGTATATCCTAGACAGAGGGCCAATCATGACCAACACCCAGTAAAAACCCTGAGCATTGAAGGGTGCCTAGGTGGCTCAGTTGGTTAGGCATCTGACTCTTGCTTTTATCTCAGGTCATGATCTTACAATTGTGGATCGAGTCCTGTGTCAGGCTCTGCACTAAGTGCAGAATCTGCTTCAGATTCTCTCTCACTCTCCCTATTGCATGTGCTCTCTCTCTCTCAAATGAATAAATAATCTTTAAAAAAAAAAAAAAAAAGCCTGAGCATTGAGTTTCTAATAAGGTTCATTGGTAGACAGCATTTCACATGTGTTGTCATGGGTTGTTACTGGAGTAATTAAATTTGTCCTGTGTGACTCCACTGGGAAAGGACCCTTGGAAGCTTATATCTAGTTTCAACCAGACTTTGACCCCTGCACTTTTTTCCTTTGCTGATTTTGCTTTGTAACCTTCTGTAATAAATCTTAGCTGTGAGTAAAACTACATGCTGAATCCTGTGAGTCGTCCTTGCAAATCACCAAACTCAGGGGAGATTTTAGGGACCCCCAACACAGGTATTCTGGCTATGGGTTAGATCACTTTGTGAATTTTTGAAAAATAAATGTGTAATAAGAACTATTTATTATGTTTCTGTTTCTTATAGGAAATTAATAATGAAATTAAATTTACCTTTCTTTAACTTTAGAGAAGTAACTGAAATTCGTGACATCACCAGAAAATCAATTCCCCGCAATTCCTTAGAAAGTGCTGAATACATTAAAGTCATAACCAGCTTATTAAATGCAAAAGACTTCCGTGATCGCATTAATGGGATTAAGCAGCTTTTATCAGATACTGAAAACAATCAAGAGCTTGTTGTTGGAAACATTGTGAAGGTAATGAACTGTCAAATTAATTTTCATTTTCAATATGTAGCTAACACCTCATTAGTATAAGAAATTGCCCAAAAGTACCTTACATATATTGTTTTAAAATGTTACACTTAGTGAGAAGAATGGATTGCTTAGGTTTTGCTGTGTTAAAAGCATTCTGGAACAAATCAAAGTAGTTGGGAAAAATTTAAAAATAGCTTCTTATTTTTCTGAATTCTCCCATTAAGTGGTAACTTCTTGAAAGCTCTGTATTCTCAGAGCTCTTAGAACCTGACATTCAGTGAATATATGTTGAGCAAATCAATAAGTATTTTAAGAACCAGGGCATTTCAGAGCTCTGATATTACTTAAGAGTAGATATTAAAATTTTTATATGTAGATTAGAAATCTTGTATGTACTAATTTATATACTAATTTATATACCAACCCTTAGGAAGATAACAAGCAGTAGAAAAGGAAATAGTAATAAATGAGCACAGATAATTTTTGCTTCTTCGGAGTTAGTTCAGTTAATTCCATTAGTAATTTATTAACTAAATTCCATTTTAAATTTGTATTTATGTGCATTAAACTTGGCCAACATACCATAACTACTCTTAATTCCAGTAGTGCTGTCTCTTAATTTTGAGTAAAAATAAATCTCTTGGGGAGCGCCTGGATGGCTCAGTCGTTAAGCGTCTGCCTTTGGCTCAGGGCGTGATCCCAGCGTTCTGGGATCGAGTCCCTCATCAGGCTCCTCCGCTGGGGGCCTGCTTCTTCCCTCCCCTTCCTCCTGCTTGTGTTCCCTCTCTCGCTGGCTGCCTCTCTCTGTCAAATAAATAAATAAAATCTTTAAATAAATAAATAAATAAATCTATCTATCTCTTGGGAAGACTGTTCTTACCGTGAAAAATTTTCTGTATATATATTAACTTTCATAGTTTTTATGTGATATATATATATATATATATATATATATATATATATATATACACACACACATATTTTTTTAAGCCTCACAGAATAGCTCTTTACTCACTTGATGTGACTAAAGATTTGCTTATCATTCCCTTAATATACCTTAAGCTTATGAAAGTTAAGAATTCTAAATAAGAGGAATAGTTGTTAAAGTAATCAGGTTAATAGTTGTTAAAGTAATCAGGTTAAGATCTAAATAAAAATTTAGATCAGAAATTGCATATAAAATTCTCATAAGACACTTAAACTGAAACTAAATCAGATCTCTATGGTAAAACGTATGTGTCTAATTCAGTTATGAATAGTGATAAAAATAGAAACTTTCCTTGAGTTCTTAGAGTTAGCTAAGCCAACTTGCCAAAAAATAGCATTTTTATCACATTTACAGTAAGCCAGTCATCTTCCTACTAAGCAGATATCAACCTTAATTTATTAGTATGTCTTTTTGGGTGATCTTTGAAGACTTGTCTTTTTGCTATAAGAAGGTTTGAGACTTAGATTTAACACCCAAACTTTTATAAAATTTCCTATTATCTAAGTTCAGCTTAAATAAGATGTTGTATGTATGTTTTTAAACAGTGTTTTAATAGGATAAACAGTATAGAATGCCAAAAAGAATTTAAATAGCTATAAACATTATTTCACCTTAAATAATTTACCAATTTGTTTTCAGATCTTTGATGCTTTTAAATCTCGACTTCATGATTCCAATAGTAAAGTAAATCTGGTGGCTCTAGAAACAATGCACAAAATGATTCCTTTGCTTAGAGACAACTTATCTCCTATAATCAACATGCTAATTCCAGCGATAGTAGATAACAATCTGAATTCTAAGAATCCAGGCATCTATGCTGCCGCCACAAATGTTGTTCAGGCACTGAGTCAGCATGTAGGTAAGAAATCTTTACTTTGGCACTGAAATTATTTTGACTTTACTTTTGTACTTCCTGGTTCTATGCATTATGCTTTTTTTATAATGTTGCAATCATAGTCAATATTTGTCATTTAATGTTGTGATATTCTCAGTAGTATTTTAAATTATTTTTAGAGATTAAATACTGTCCCATTAAATTGACTTTACCTTCCCTTATTTTTGACTTTTCAGTTCTCTTTTTCTACCTCAGTCTCACATCTGATGCAAATAAATGTAAAACTTAACTATAAAACGTGTAAGGATTACATAGGTAGAAATAGTTAGGACCTGATTACATAGATAGACATAGAAAGAGTTCGTTTGGTGGAGTTGTTAGCATGACACTAAAAGCGTGATCCATAAAAGTTGATAAATTAGACTTCATCAAAATTAAAAACATTTGCTCACAAAAGACCCTATTAAGTACATAAAGAGACATACTACAGATTGGGAGAAAGTGTTTGCAAACCACATATATGAGGAAGAACTCAGAGTATATAAAAACTCTCAAAACTGAACATTAAAATAAACAATCCAATTAGAAAATGGACAAAGGACATGAAGAAACATTTTGCTGAAGAGAATATATGGATGGCAGATAAACACATGAAAAGCTGTTCAACATCCCTAGTCATTAGGGAAATGTAAAATTCAAGTTAAGACCGTGATCATTATACAAATATGTTACTCTGTTAGGGCTGCTACAATAAACTACTGCAGACTGAATGGCGTAAAAACAAACATTTATTTCTCATAGTTCCGGAGGCTGGAGATTTCAAGGTCAAGGTGCCAACAGATTTGGTGTCTTTCCCATCTTCTGTTTGTGATGTCACATGATGGAAGGGGCACAGGAGCTTTTTGGAGCATCTTTTATAAAAGAGCACTAATCCCATTCATAAGGGCTCCACCTTCATGACCTAATCACCTCCCAAAGGTCTCACCTCCAAATGCCATAACAATGGGGATTGGATTTCAACATACGAATTTTGGAGGACACAGACATTCAGTTTATAGCAAGTATCAGGACAGCTAAGATTAAAAAGAGTGACAACACCAATGCTAATAAGATTTCAGAGAAACTGAATTTTTGCTGTATTGCTGGTGAGAATGTAAATAAAATGGTGTAGCCACTGTAGAAAACAGTTTGGCAGTTTCTCAGAAAAACTAAACTACACTTATCATATTAACCCTTCAGTTGTATCGTTAGGCATTTATTCCAGAGAAATGAAAACTCACTTCTATCCAAAAACCGGTACACCATTGTTCATAGCAGCTTTATTTGCAATAGCCAAAAACTGCAGACAACCTAAATGTAATTCAGTGGGTTAATCATGAAAAAATTTGTGATAACATCCATGCCATAGAACACTTAGTAATAAATTAGTATTATGGATACACACAACAATTTGGATGAATCTAAAGGGCATTATGCTGAGTGAAAAAAGGCAGTCCCAAAAGATCACATGCTGTAGGATTCCATTTGTATAACCCTCTCAAAATGATAAAATTTATGGAGATGGAAAACAGGTTAATGGTTATCAGGGTTAAGGGGCAGCTAGGTTGGAGGGGCTGGATGTGACTAGGGAGATCTTTGTGGTGATAGAGTATTTCTGTATGTTAATTGCAGTGATCGTTTCACAAATCTACACATGTGATAAAGTGACATAGAACTATACACAGGTAGGGGCCGGCTCATTCAGTAGAGCATGTGACTTTTGATCTTGGGGTCATGAGTTCAAGCTCCACTTGGGTGGAGAGCTTATAAAAAAAAACTCCAAAAATCAACAAATAGGTGAATGATTTAGATTAGAACTATGCACATGTATTTATAAATGTCAGATTCCTTGTTTTGATGTGTACTATAATTTTGTAAGATGTAACCTTTGGTGAAAGGTACCCAGGACCTTTGCAACATCTTTGAATCTATAATTATTACAAAAGTAAAACTTTGAAAAAATCAGTAAAGATAAATACTACCCTCAAAACAATTTTTTTTCTGTTTTTGTTTGTATTTGATAAACCTATATTCTATTTTTTGGAATAAGATGCTTGGGAGATGGGCAATTCTTTTGCTTTTTTATACCATATGATAGCTCTTTTAATACAGAGGTATTTTTATTTCTTATTTGCTATAAGAATATTATTCTATTAAGGTTTTATAGATAATGTTAAGTAGCGATTGCATAGATTTAAAAATCTTTTCAACATAATTGCATTCATTTGCATGAATATATTTTCCTTTCAGTTCTATGTAATGGAAAATAAGATCTCATAATTCCTTATATGTCTGTATTACTCTTTTTTGTTTAGACAATTACTTGCTTCTGCAGCCATTTTGTACAAAAGCTCAGTTTTTAAATGGAAAAGCAAAACAGGATATGACTGAAAAGCTTGCTGGTAAGTATTTTTTAATTGCTATTTTAAAGAAATATTTTATTAACTAAGGATAAACTGATAGACATTTCAATTTAATTTTGAGATAACTACCAAATTCAATATCATTACCCATAATGTAAAAATAAATTGCATAATCATCCACATGAGAACCTTTTAAGACTTTTACCCCCCCAAATTTTTTTAAAAGAATTTTAGCCTTTTTTTCCCAGTAAGTATTTAGTCTTCTTATCAGTAGAAATAATACAGAAAAAATAAAAAGACATTAAAGTCAATTTGGTGCACTTGGGAAACTGTTTCAAATTATGTGTTTGATAAAAGGTCAGTGAGTTAAAAATGTATGTTTTTATTTAACTACATTTGGAAAACACTGAGATGGATTTTGGCTTTAATTCCTGTGTTTACTACTTTTGCCTGAACTAAGCTGTCATATATAGAATTTTAATACTTAAAGATTCCATTCTCTGGGAGGAAAGTTTCTGACCTTAATTTTCTTTAAAAAGCTTGACATTTTAGGACAAATGGCATAGGGAAGAAGCTTAGTATATTTTGTATGCTTTTTAATTAGCCAAACTTGAATAAAAACCTCACTATTTACTACATTTTTATGTTTCAGATATTGTTATGGAACTTCATCAAAGGAAGCCCCATGCCACAGAACAGAAAGTGTTGGTTGTTTTATGGCATCTCTTGGGTAACATGACAAATAGTGGCTCTTTGCCTGGAGCTGGAGGAAATATACGAACAGCCACAGCTAAATTATCAAAAGCACTTTTTGCACAAATGGGTCAGAATCTGTTAAATCAGGCTGCATCTCAACCACCACATATCAAAAAGAGTTTAGAAGAATTGCTCGATATGACAATATGAAATGATTTATGAATCTTTGATGAAATATAGTATGGTGAAGAAAATTGTTTACATGATGACAAATGGAGCTTTTTTAAAGTTACATTTTCAGTGCCTGCACTTCTCATCTGGTAAATTAAGTCAATGGCTGTTTGTATTTGCAGCCAATGAGTACACATCTGCCCTGTATCAACCCTACCACTTGCACCCATCACACAAAACCCTAAAATAATTGATATAACCTAACATTCATGAAATCTGAGGTACATGGAATGAATCCAATTATATTATTTTTTGAGGAAAGTCCTGCTCATTTGCACTATTCTATAGAAACCACAATTCATTGCCCTATATGTACAATTAGATTTGTAATTAAAAATATACTTTTTATTATGTAATCATGTTCTGCTATGTCTCATTACTCAGCCTTATTTTATGAAATGAAAGAAAAGTTATTGAACTATGTTATCACAAACTAACTTTTGTGTGCTATTTGTGAAAAACATGTATTTCTGAAATCAGTCTGCTAATATGATTGTGCAGTATTAGCTTGCTTTTGCTGCTGCATTAATGTGATATATTTGCTTACCGTTTGGGTTAAATCATCTACATAATTGTGAAATTTAGCAAGTTATAATGAAGCATGATGACCAAAGTTTTAGAAAACACTTAAACATTTTAAATGCACGTTAAGGAAAACGTGTTGAATGTAACTTCCCTATTTTTGTGTGAAAACACTAAATTTTATTTCTATATGTCCCAACATTTATAAAGGTGTTATTTTGCTGCCCAGTTGTGTAATTCTCAAAAATAGTGCCAGGTCTTCTATAGCTTTTCTCAGAATTCTTGGGCTATAAGTACTGTATGCATCATAAAAAGAAAAGGAATGTTATAAAAATAAAACGATTTATTTCTGTAGATGTGTGAGAGGTGTCCTATTTTTCCACCTTCCAAATATGTTAAAATAAAAAATATATGTATTATAGTATCGACCTATCACTTTCACTTGCTATACTTGATATAATATTGACCTATCTCTATTGACCTAACAATAGACCTGGGTTATTCTAGCTTTAGAGGAAATTAGCCATGTGACCTTGGGCTAGTCACTTGCCAGGTCTAGGTCTCAGTGTTCCCATCTCTAAAATGTGAGGGCTGGACTAGGTGATTTTTAAGGTTCTATCTTGTTCTAAAAATCTATGGTTCTGTGTCGTAGTTTACTCAGTGATCACTTTATTACAATTGTGAACTATTCTCATTCTTTTTCATTTCTTGTGTCACTAACTGGTTTTCTACTGTATTTGGCTTCATTTTAAGTTGTGATTCTTTGTATTACTCCATGACTGCTGAGGAATAAAAGAGGTTTTACAACAATTTGAAGCTAAGCTGAATGGAACGTAAAGACTTGGTTACTTTTTCTGTTTGTAGGTACTGTAACATATTCATAGTTACATACATGCCTTTTAAATGCTTTATCTTTCCTTCTAAACGGATTTTATTATGTTTCTATAGTTTAGGTCTGAAGTTGGCAAACTTTCTGTAAAAGACCAAAAAGTAAATATTTTTGGCTTTGTAAGCTACAGATAGATTGTGGCATCTTCTTTGGGGTTTTTTTTCTTTCTTTTTTTTTTTTTTTTTTTTTTTACAAACTTTTAAAAATGTAAACTACATTCTTAGCTCAGGTCAAACAAAAACAGACCTCTGGCATAGTATGTCAGCACCTGGTTTAGACTCTTTTGACCTCAGTTGTAAATCTGAAATCATCATTAAATTTTGCTTTAACCCTTAATGATATATGCACCATTGAAGCAATAGTTACAGATTCCAAGTTTTATTAATTTTGACCATTATCCTTGTGTCATTGCAAATGTGCCTACTAAATTTGCATTGATTGATTGTTGAGTATATGGAAGGTAAATTTTAAATTTCAAAGGCAGAAGATCATTACTTTATAAGCTTAATTATCCCTTTTTAAAAAATGTATATACTATGAATTTTGCATTGAAAAAGTACAGTAAAGGGGCACCTGGGTGGCTCCAGTTGTTTAAGTGTCTGTCTTTGCCTCAGGTCATGATCTCTGTGGGTCCTGGGATTGAGCCCTGCATCAGTCTCCCTGTTTAGCTGGGAGTCCCCTTCTTCCTCTCCCTCTGCGCCTCCCCCCTACTCTTCTGCTTTTTCCTTCTGAAATAAATAAATAAAATCTTAAAAAAAAAAAAAAAACGAAAAAATACAGTAAATATAATCACTACTATTAATGTGAGGATTTTACATAATGTCTGTGCCTTTATTATAAAAAAAATTCATTATGTAACAGAGTCCCAAGCCTGAAAGTGTTCCTCTGTTTTAGTAACTTACTGATATTGAGCACTCAGAAGTCTAGCACTCTGTTACCAAGAATTGTTATCAACCAAAAAGTCAACAAAGAATTGGAGACTGATCACTGATTGAAAGAAATAAAGGAGGGACACCTGGGTGGCTCAGTCGGTTAAGCGTCTGCCTTCTGCTTGGGTCCTGATCCTGGGGTCCCCTGGGATTGAGCCCCACATCGGCTCCTTGCTCAGCGTGCTTCTCCCTCTGCCTGCCATACCCTTTGCTTGTGCTCTCTCTTTCTCTCAAATAAATAAAATCTTAAAAAAAAAAAAAAAAAAGAACCAAGGGAGCTGAAAGCCTGAATAAATTGGAATGAAGGAAGGTTTTTTACAAGCAGTGATAATTATAAAAGTTTATCCCTATCAGTAGTGCAACTAAAAAATAAAAAAATTTAAATGGCATATTTACCCAATGGAATCCATATCATATAGTCATTAAAAATGTTAAGTAATCACAGGGCAATATTCATAGTGTGTTAAAGGAAAAAAGCCTGACTACAAAATACAGTGTCTCTATCAAATATATATGCATACAGGAAATAGAACTGAAATTATATACACCAACATGTTAAACTTTTTTTTAGCGTGAATATTTTTTTTTTAAGATTTTATTTATTCATTCGACAGAGATAGAGACAGCCAGTGAGAGAGGGAAAACAAGCAGGGGGAGTGGGAGAGGAAGAAGCAGGCTCACAGCAGAGAAGCCTGATGTGGGGCTCGATCCCGCAACGCCAGGACCACACCCTGAGCCAAAGGCAGACGCCCAACCGCTGTGCCACCCAGGCGCCCCTAGCGTGAATATTTTTTAGTAGTGAATTAAATTAGTAAATTTTATAGATACTGTAGGGTGGCTCAATCATATCTCTTTCAACTATAATCTCTATTATCTTCCTCTACTATTGAGACTAGGAAATGAAATAATAATTGTGAATTAAGAGTTTAGGTTCTCTTTTACATTACTCATTATGAAACCACAAATCATTAATGATAATATAGTACTTAATTATTGATTTTGCCTTTGTTTGACGTATTCAACCCCCTAACTAGCAATGAAATAAGTAAGCTCAACTTATCCTAGCACTAAAGATTTCTCTAGGGTTTGTGCTCATCTTTTTTATTTGCTCCTGGGAATAAGTTATCTTTGTAGAAAATTTGAGGTTTACAAATGTTTTCTTATACATAATCCCATTTTAATTTTGGACCCCACAATAACTCAGAATATACATAAGGTTTGGTAAGTAATAATAAAACTGGGTTCCAAATCCATGCTTTCTAAATCAAAGCCTTAAGCTCTTTACAATATCTTGCTTCCCTTTGTCATCTCTCTTCTAGTTATTTCTACTTCCCTTAATACTAATATTCACTACTGTCTCTTTGTTGCCATATTTTTTCTCTTCACATTATCTTTATTTTCAGATTCTCTTCAGACTTTCAACTTATTGTAATTTAAATTACCTACAGAATCTGCCATATTCTGTAAGCCCCCATTCTGTCTGATGAGCCATAATGACACTCTATACCCCTGGGAACTGGTGTTAATTCAGATTCAGTGTCCAGTAAATTCTGAAAAGCACATTTTTAAACCCTGTGTGAAGTTACCTTGATAAGTAGCCATAGATCTCTTTAAGGGAATAGGAGGGATTTTTATAGCGATATTACTGTAGAATCCTTAAAGGTTTCTTGTCCTTCTCTTACTTCAAGGGGTACGGGAACTAGGTGAGAGATTGTAATTCCTTTCACTAGAGGGTTTTTAAAAATACAAAAACAACCAAGTATTTACTTAGTATTTTACTCATCTGTTTTGGTCCCATGATCAATTAGATACTGCTAAATATCCCTGCTGGTCAAACCATTCAGTTACCACAAGGCCCTGCTCCCTATTAACCTTACTTATGCTGCTTTTTTTTTTTTTTAAGATTTTATTTATTTATTTGACAGAGAGAGAGACAGCCAGCGAGAGAGGGAACATAAGAAGGGGGGGTGGGAGAGGAAGAAGCAGGCTCCCAGCGGAGGAGCCTGATGCTGGGCTCAATCCCAGACTGCCGGGATCATGCCCTGAGCCGAAAGGAGACGCTTAACAACTGAGCCACCCAGGCACCCCATCCTTATCATGCTTATTTGCCAGTAATAATTATCTGCCATCTAGGAATCTTTGTATCACCACTGAAATCATGGTACCTATATCAACAGAAGATTCTACTGTAGTATCCCCAGCCATGGAGAACAACCACTGTACAGTCTTCCTTGACTTACGATGCTGATATGTCCCAATAAACCCACTGTAAATTGAAAATGTTGTAAGCTGAATTGGAATCCGGGGATGTACTGTATGGTGACTAACACAATATAATAAAAAATCATTAAAAAAAAATGTTGTAAGCTGAAAATGCATTTAGGGGCACCTTGGTGGCTCAGTAGGTTAAGTGTCTGCCTTCAGCTCAGGTCATGATCCTGGGGTCCTGGGATGGAGCCCACATCGGGCTCCCTGCTCAGTGGGGAGTGTGCTTCTCTCTCTGTCAAATAAATGAATACAATCTTTAAAAAGAGAAAAAAATGCATTTAATACACCTAACCTACCAAACATCACAGCTTAGCCGAGTCAAACATGCTCAGAACACTTACATCAGCCTATAGTTGGGCAAAATCATCTAACACAAAGCCTATTTTATAATAAAGTGTTAAATATCTCATGAAATTTATTGAATACCGTACTGAAAGTGAAAAACAGAATGGTTGTACGGGTACAGAATGATTTTAAGTGTATTGGTTGTTTACCCTCGTGATCCAGGGGCCGTGTGCTTTATCACTCTTGTACCACTTGGAAGTTGAAAAATTGTTAGGTTGGAGAGTATAGTACTTTCCAAAGATGCTGACTCTCCCTTTACCTGTGTATTTCTTAAATCTTGGTGAAGGGAGTGCACCTGGCACTCTTAGGATACATAGTTATAGGTGAGTGGAAAGTTGTTGATGAATAATTCATGCCAACACTCCTACAGAACAAACTGTTAGAACCGTTCCTGGCTGTTTAAGCTAGCATATTGCATTTATACATACATATGTGTGTGTGTGTGTTAATATGTAATATTTCAAATATATACACAATATATAAATATTTCATATATATATTTAGTCTAAAATCATTTCCTCCTCAGTCTAGCACTCAATGAATTTTCTCATGTATTCTCCATATTTTTGTCAACATAAATTTGTAAAGTTTCAACTGTCTTGCTATTCAAGTTTGATGTTGTAATTGGCCTCCAGAATATGCTGAAATCTGATTCTAAGTTTAGAAAAAATGATAAGTGTTAGGAATGGGAAATAAGAAAAATTGGCCTTTTCATGCAAGGTGAAACTTCCACAGGTTAGCTTCTTCCCTAAGCTTTGCCTTCTATGGGCATATCATTCTAGATGACTACAGTTAATCATTTTGTACCATACGTGATTGTATGCACTGTGTTCCATAAACACCGGAAGGACTTCTATTGATACCAGCTGGATTTTTACTGGTTTCTCAGCCCTGGTTAGGACTAATCCAACTTGTTTCTACTTCCCTGAGGGCTTGTTATCTGCAACCCTTCCTGGAACTTGTTTCACAATTCTTATTTATCAGCAAATACAACTAACTAACTAGCTAACTAACTATATGTGCCTATTTTAAACAGAAGAAAGGTTTATAAAAAAAGATCTGGTGTCACAGAGTTTTATGAGACTGGGAGGCTAGCTAGCTGATAAGAATGTCCACCTTACGTTGCAGAGCTAGTCTGCATTGCAGGGCTGGTCCGTTAGCCTGCTAGGATTACAAAAGAGAGCCACCACATCACGCCACTGATACCACACACTGCCACATTAAATGTTGGCCTATGAGCTGTGTGTTCATATCTCTAAGAGTGTGAGTGTGTGTGTGTGTGGTGGTGGTGGTGGTGGTGGAGGGGGACTAGGAAAGTAAGTATCAGGTAGTTTCACCTTCTGCAGTGGGACGTAGGCTCTCTACTTCAACAAGAGGAGATGTCCCAAATGGAGGGAGGGGTTTCATATGCTAAAACAAAAAATGTCCACTTCATAAGTCACTGACATATGGAAGGTAATGGAATCAATTAGGAGAAAACACATTGCACTAAATTTCACATTTACGTTGGGTAGGTTTTGTGTTAGTCTGGGTCCTCCAAATAGCAGATGCCATAAAGGCAAGAGATTTATGGAGGAAAACTAGTGGAGATTTTCAAGTAGGGGAGTGGGAGCAAGAGCACTGTCTGGAAAGGTAAGATGTAGAAAACCAAAGGGAAGCAATGAATCTGCAGTGAATAAAGATGAAGAACTAGATAGATTTTTGTAAAACGGCTATAGGAGGGGGATGGGATCTCAGAGCTAATCTTATTTACTTACGAAGAATTTGAAATAAGTTTAGGAAAGATTGGAAGAACCAGAAAAAGAGTGAAGAAGGCGTGGCACTGAGAGCCAATAGATTACTCCCTTAACTTTCCTTCCCATAGTAAACATCTAAAACTTGCTGATGAAACCAGTGAAAAGCATAGCTGCACTGAGAATCCAAAAGTTAGCTTCAATAGTAGGAGAAGCAATGGAAAGGGAAAGCTGCAACTACATGCAGTCTGATGAAAGTGAAATGCAGTCAGTAAGAAGACTGATTTTTTCTTTTTTTTAAAATAATAATATTTTTTTATTATGTTAGTCACCATACAGTACATCCCTGGGTTTTGATGTAGAGTTCCATGATTCATTAGTTGCGTATAACACCCAGTGCACCATGCAAAACGTGCCCTCCTTACTACTCATCACCAGCCTATCCCATTCCCCCACCCCCTCCCCTCTGAAGCCCTCAGTTTATTTTTCAGAGTCCATAGTCTCTCATGCTTCATTCCCCCTTCTGATTACCCCCCCTTTCTTTATCCCTTTCTTCTCCTACCGATCTTCCTACTTCTTATGTTCCATAAATGAGTGAAACCATATGATAATTGAGAAGACTGATTTTTTTAAGGGTTTATTTATTCAGTTAAATAATCTCTACATCCAAATTGGGGCTCAAACTCACTACCCTGAGTTAAAGAGTCAAAGGCTCCTCCAGCTGAGCCAGCCATGCACTTCTGATTTTGATATTTGGAAGCAAAGATGCTATTGAGGGGATTTATGATTAACAGTGTTGTGGACAGGAAACATCATCCTGCAGAGAAATGTTTCTTGAGTCAGATTCCAAAGGAGGTACTCGCAACCCAATTGTGATACTACGAACCTTCAACAGAGTTTACATGTGGTGGGTGAACTCAGGAACCTTGTAACAGAAATAGAAGAGAGGCCAGATTTGAAAAAAATATCTTTTTTAAAAGCGAGGATGGGAATGTAACTGAAGAGGACTGGTAATACTGTCGATGCAAGCAGCCTTCAATTTGTCCAGAAGATAATTTCATATATCCCTTTAATGATCAATTCCCCAAGCCCCTAACTTGTTTCCTCTTTTTTTTTTGTTGTTTCTTCTTCTTTTTTTTTTTTTAAGATTTTATTTATTTATTTGACAGAGATAGAGACAGCCAGCGAGAAAGGGAACACAAGCAGGGGGAGTGGGAGAGGAAGAAGCAGGCTTACAGCGGAGGAGTCTGATGTGGGGCTTGATCCCAGAACGCTGGGATCACGCCCTGAGCCGAAGGCAGACGCTTAACCGCTGTGCCACCCAGGCGCCCCTTTGTTGTTTCTTCTTGAGGAAACCTGAGAGGACCCAGAGTCTGTATCATCCTGAAGTATAAAAATTTAAATAAGGCTGAATTTCTGTCCATGTTTAGGTAAAGGGGTAAAACCTGGGAAATTGTTGGGAAAGCCTTAGATTTGCCCCCAAAAGACAATATTTTCCTTTGGAGGGGTGGTGCGCTGTCTGTGTTTAAGATCAAGGTTGTAAAAGGCCCTAAACACTATCTTTTGGCTTAGGAAGTCCCCCACAGAGGGCAGAAAACATCAGAAGCAGCGGCCTGGTCTTTGGTGGCGGCGGGGCGGAGACTGGGGCGGGGGGGGGGCGGGGAACGAGAGGAAAAGGGGCGGGGCTGGGCCCTAGCCAGGGTCCCGCGGAGGGCGAGGTCTGCACGCAGCGTTACCACGTGACTTCTTCGCCTCCGGGGACACAGACGCATGCGCACCGTGCTCTCGACGAGGCGGCCCTGGTGCTGGTGGCGGCTGCTGCGGTGTCTGTGGGACGGAGACGGTGGAAGTGCCATCTTCGGCTCGGTTGGCCCAAACTGCGGCTCATGGCACTGAGTGGCATCCGTCGTCAGGTCAGCTGGGGCGGGCGTCTTGGAACTGGCTGGGCGGGGGCCGGGGGTGATTCGCGGGTCAGGAAGGGGCCTACCTTGTTTCAGGCCGCACTGGGGTTGCGGCCTCCCTCTCCCGCCCTGTTTGAGGCCTGGCCTAGCCTGGCCTCGGCTCCCAGCTGTCTGTGCCTTTCTCCTTCCCACCTGTTGGGTGGAGCAGGGCGAGGTTTCTTTTCTTAGACCAAACGTTTCTCTGACGAGTGCGCCTTATGAAGGGCAGGGAAATGCGGGCCTCCGCCTTGGTTTAGGAAGCGTTTTGGGGGCTAAGTCTGAAGCCCTAGCTTCCCCAAGAGCTGGAAACCGGTGTGCGGGGACGACGGGAGGTGCAAGGGGCTCAGTAGGAGCCGTCAGAGGATTGAGAGAATTCAAATTCTGTTAATAAAAGCTTGTGGGCGCCTTGTAGTGGCGCGTTCGGCGTTCCGACTATACAAGCCACACTGTTGAGACCCTGAGTCACAGCACCCCAAAGATCAGCCAGAGCTTTTGGCAGCATGGGATAGAATCAGAAAAAACAGATGTTAAAGATCCTAGTAGGACCTTTTAAAGACACCTATTGAAAAACAGTGTTTACCTTTTGTAATCAGAGACCAACACTGGTGTTTTTCTCGCTCTGAAATCACATCTTTAATAAGTAGTATTGCTCTTAATGTGTTATTGATGATATTATAATGCCATATTATTTTATGTGGATTAAATTGTTTTTAGTTTGATGTTGCTGTTGCCTTCTCTTTAAGGACTTGAGGTTATTTGGCATCTGATCCAGTCTGTTCAGAAATTAAACTTTTTTACAGCTGGAAAGGTTGAAGCTTAAGAAAACAAATTTTATACAGGGAAGTATGAAGCTTATATTGGAACTTCAGTGTTTTGGTCTCTCTGGGAGCTTAAGTGGATTAAAAAAAACAACTGTCAGGTACCCCCCTCCCCCCTCCCATTTATAACCTCATTCTAGAGTTGCAAAAGTTGGAACTTTCCACTGTTCAGCTTCTGGTAGGGATAAAGTGAACGAAAGAAGTTGTGCTCAAGAACTCTGGTTCCTAGATTGTGAACTCTGGAATAATTAGGGGCTGACCAAAGATGGCTAATTAGTAGGTGGTATGAGATATTTGAAGTGAGAATTGAAAAGCAGAATTTTTTTTTAGTGTCAGAGTATTTGGTTATATTTTTACTTACTTACCTATAGTTGAGTAAGAAAAAGATTTTTATAAATCAAATAATAAAAGGTGTGTGTACACATATGTTTTAAAGAACAGGGGCGTCTGGCCGCCTCAGTCAATAGAGCCCGTGACTCTTGATCTCAGGATTATGAGTTCAAGCCCCACAGTGGATGCGGAGATTATTTAAAAATCTTAAAAAATAAAGAGAAAGAACCGAACCTTCTGTGGTATGTTAATAACTAATCTGCATGAAACATAGAATTGTGTGTGTGTGTGTGTGTGTGTGTGTGTGAAAAATAGTCAAAGGAGAAAGAAAGTAGTAGTTCCAGTCAAGTGGTGATTTTTCCCCCTAAGTCAGGTACCCCCCTGAGGGGGTATGCAGTCATTTATGTAATAGTCATTGAGGGTGATGCAGTCATTTATGTAAATACATGTATATGAAGTTGAGTTTCTGGAACATATTAAGTGTTTAATATGTGGAAAATTAAAAAAGGTCAATCTGTGAACAAAACCAGTGGTTCTGATAGTCTCTTCTTAACAACTTGTGTCTTCAAATTGTGTATCTGTGGATGAGGAACAGAGTAACTTGCAGATTGCAAAGCTAGTTGATTTGCAGTACTCAAACTACTGACTTTTTAGTCCTTGGTGATGACTTTAGATTTTTTTGTGTTGCTGTGTTTATGAAAAGAGTAATACATGGTATGATTTTGAGTGCCTATAGAGAGTTAAGAGAGAAGGTATTAAATTAGACTTTACATTTTTAATTATGTGTGGGTTATCCTCCAAAAGGCCTTTTAAATTTTTTTTAAAAAAGGTTTTATTTATTTGAGAGAGAGAGAGCGAGTGAGCACGAGTGGGGTGAAGGGCAGAAGGAGAAGCAGACTCCTTGCCAAGCAGGGAGCCTGACTCGGGGCTTGACTCTGGAACTCCGGGATCATGATCTGAGCCGAAGGCAGACGCTTAACCGACTGAGCCACTCAGACACCCCAAGGCCTTTTAAATTTTAAGAAGGCATGCTGAATTGTTAGTGAAATGTTTAATGTATGCTGTAACTGAACTAAAAGTTGAATGTATGATATAGAACTGTATTTTTTTAATGTACTGTATAGTCATGTTATAATTTATCATGTTTCCTTTCATGCTTGTGGACTTTAGGCCTCTAATATGATTTTATAAGAAAGTGAAATGTAGTAAAAAGGCATTGATTGGTTTGTGAGTTGAGAAAAGGAGGAAAGTTTTGTTAGTATAAGAGAATAGAGTAAGCCAAGGTTTGGACATGAAAAATATATTGGACTCTGTAAATAGCAATGAGGAGGAATACTGCAGGATTAGAATATTTGAAAAGTTAAGTTGGGGCCGTATTTGTCACTTTTTCAACAGAGATTTAATGTGCTATTATATACTAGACACTGTTTAGGTTCTAGGAACACAGTGGTGAATAAAACCATGGCCTCTATTCTGCTGAATTTAATATTACAGTAATGTTAATTTATCCGTAGTAGTAGTGTAGCAGTGTTTTTCAAATTTTTTGACTGCGACCCGTAATAGGTTGTACATGTAATATTGCATCCCAGTAAACAGTAGTTGCATTCTGTATTTCAACAATACGTACTCAATGTGTGCATGAACTCTGATATATTATTTTTCAATTCTGTATTTTTCCATTAAAAGAAATGAGAAGCTGATTCAAAGCAGTTTGAAATTTGAAAAACATTACTCAAGAAGGGATATAAAATAGGGGCACCTGGCTGGCTCAGTCAGTAAAGCATGCAGCTCTTGATCCCTGGTTTGTGAGTTAGAGCCCCATGTTGAGTGTAGAGATTGCTTAAATAAATAAACTTAAAAAAAAAAAAGACGGGAGATGATAATTTCTTTTTTTTTTTTTTAAAGATTTTATTTATTTATTTGACAGAGATAGAGACAGCCAGTGAGAGAGGGAACACAAGCAGGGTGAGTGGGAGAGGAAGAAGCAGGCTCATAGCGGAAGAGCCTGATGTGGGGCTCGATCCCACAATGCCGGGATCACGCCCCGAGCCGAAGGCAGACGCTTAACCGCTGTGCCACCCAGGCGCCCCGGGAGATGATAATTTCTTAAATCATAGTAATAGCTGTGTGAATAAAGGGGATAGTTAATCTTCACGGCAAGGTATTTGTGATTATTTTGTGAATGAGGCTTAGAGAGGTTAAGTATCTTGCTCAGTATTCCCTAATGAGTAACTGGGCCAGATCTTTAATTCAATTCTTTCTGAATCTAAAGCCCAAATACTTTATTTAATTAATTTATTTTTTAACGGTTTTATTTATTTATTTGGCAGAGAGAGTAAGAGAGCACAAGCGGGGAGAATAGTAGAGAGAGAGGGAGAAGGAGGCTCCTGGCTGAGCAGGGAGCCCGACAGGGGGGCTCCATCCTAGGACCCCGGGATCATGACCTGAGCTGAAGGCAGACACTTAACCATCTGAGCCACCCAGGCGCGCCTGAAGCCCAAGTACTTTATTATACCCCTTCTCATTTGGCTATGAAAGTAATACATTAGCTGTTAGTCTGGAGAGACTAAGGACTCTGATGCTATTTATTTATTATTCAATGAATTGAGTGTGTAGTACTAGGCCTCCGGGTATACTGTATCCCTGTGTATTGGTAGATCTGGTCCTTACTCTCAAGAAACTTGTAATCTAGTAGGAAAGATGATATCAAACAAATACCACAAATGTGATTTGAGCTATGGAGAAAAAGACAATGCAGTGGAAGCATCGTTGAGGGAACCTAACTAATTTGGAGTGTATGGGAATACTTTTTAGGAAGTGATGTTTAAACTTCGCATGCAGAAGAATGAGTAGACTTCAGCTAGGTTGAGGGTTCTAAGGGGGGATGGGGTAGAGGTGTAGGAGAGTGTTCCATATTGAAGAAACTTGGTACACTAAGGCCTTGAAGTGGAAAGGAGCTGAGCTGGAAAACAAAACCAAACCAGACTTCAGCAAAAATAGAATTTCTTGGCTGCAGAAGTTAGTAGAGAACGGGGAGAGTTTTGGTGTTAGGATGGGTTTGAATCCTGTCTCTTTTCCTTACTAACCATATAACCATTGACAAATTATTTAATCTTAGTTTTGTTTTTCCCATTCTTAAAAATGAATAAGTGGCATTCAGCAAAATACTTGTTCAATAAAAGGTGTCTCAGGATTATCAAAATTATAGCAATATATGATGACATGCATTCATTCTTTCACAAGTGTCTTCAGTGTGCCAGGCAACTCAGTATGCAATAACTGAATTGTGTGTGTGTGTGTGTGTGTGCTGTATAATTACAGCAAATGTCACAAAATAGTATACCTTTACTATGTGTGAAGCACTCTGATAAAAATTTTTTCCATTTTTCATTTGCAAAAAAGGAGAAAAAGCTGGTCTGAAGCAGTCTGCAGTTTGAAAAATACTAGTGGGGGAGATAAAGATTACTTAAACTATAGCAGTAGTATTGTGAATAAAAAGCAGGGGGTGGTTAATTCTTATGTTAGGGTATACTAAATATGTAAATTATTTACTTTGTTAGAGTATAATATTATGGATAAAAGAAAAAATAGAGGAAGGTAAAGGGGATCAAATATGATAAAAGGGATCATGTATGCTGGGATGGGAGCAAGTTACAATTTTAAATAGAATTGGCCAGGTAGGTCTTATTGAGAAGGTGACATTCCCTCCCCGCCTCTTCTCTCTCCTTTCCTTTCCTTTCCTTTCCTTTCCTTTCCTTTCCTTTTCTTTTCTTTTCTTTTCCTTTCTCTTTCTTTCTTTCTTTCTTTCTTTCTTTCTTTCTTTCTAGATTTATTTATTTAAGAGAAAGTGGGAGCGGGCATGAGGAGGGAGAGGGAGAGAATCTCAAGCAGACTCTGTGCTGAGCACAGAGCCCCACACCAGGCTTGATCTCAGGACTCTTGAGATCATGACCTGAGCCGAAATCAAGAGTCAGATGCCCCGAGAAGGTGACATAACAACAGAGGAGGTAAGGAAGGCATCTGGGAGATTTTAGAGAGTGATGAAGAAACTAAATTGAAGAGTAAATGGAGGTTACAGAAGTAGAGATAACAAGCTTGTAAAACTTCATTGGCTTTGTCCTTAGAACAAAATCCAGATCCTTTTTTTTTTTTTTTAAAGATTTTTAAAATTTATTTGTTTGACAGAGAGATACAGCCGGTGAGAGAGGGAACACAAGCAGGGGGAGTGGGAGAGGAAGAAGCAGGCTCCCAGCAAAGCGGGAGCCCGATGCGGGGCTTGATCCCAGAACGCTGGGATCACGCCCTGAGCCAAAGGCAGACGCTTAACTGAGCCACCCAGGTGCCCCAAAATCCAGATCCTTAACATAGGTTATGACTGATTACCCTTTACTTGTTTTTGAGCTTAATTGTCATATATATGTTATGAATTATTATATAGAAGAAGAAAAACATTTACATGTTTGAATGCTGTTGGAAGTGATTTGAGACACTGAGAGAAACTCAGGAGAGTAAAGATAATTTAAGAACCACCATTCTTAAGAAGATGGGTGGTAGAAATGATCAGATCACGAGTTCAGGATGTGACCTTTGCTAGGAACAGAGATACTTTATCCGTTATGACCAAAGGAAGGAGGAGAACCAATAATGATTATATATTTCAGCCATTATAGGAATGCTATAGTAGAGATACAAAACAAATACTTTGAGAGTGGGAAAGAGGCAAGATTATAAATGAGGTATGGTGATTTGGAGGTTGGTATCATAATAGATTTGCTTCTTGGAGAGGTAAAGAATTTTAAGAAGTAAATGGAGGCTTAATAGAAATCAAGAGGATAAAGACTTACCACTGGTTGTGGCAACTAGCTCATTATGAGATGCTAGTATTTTTATTGGAGTGGTATGGACTGGACTGGATAGTGAACCAACAGATATTTATTTTCTTAGGAAAAATGCTGCAGTGAACACCCTTGTTAATGATAAATTCTTTAAAATGGCCTTTAAAAAGAATTATTTCTAACTATAGAAATGTCACTTTTTTATGTATTTCTCTTTTATCTAGCAACTTTGTTAGTCTAATACTTCTAATAGGTTGCCTGCGGATTCCTCATTATTTCTTTAAGAGAAAATCTACAAGTGTTATTGGTAGGTCAAAACATACTTAATTCTAAGGTTTGTGCTACATGTTGGCATAATGAAATTTGAGAATATAACCCCAGAGAAATAGCTTTTCAAAAATGGGCATTTACATGAGAAGATTTACTGTGACGTACTTAGTAAAGCCGAATATTAGGAAGGACTCAAACCAAATTGACCGATATTTAAGCAAATCCAGAGGTATGGACCTTCTTGCTTATCTGTGTTTCTGCGAACGCGCTAAACAAAGACTAGTCTCAGAACTTGCTCTTTCTGCTGCCTGGAATTTTCTTGCTCTATATATCTGTATAGTTGACTTTCTTACTATATCATCCTCTCCTTTTTTTTTTTTTTTCTTAGCACTTAGTACCATGTACATATTGTAAACTTACTTTTTTTTTTTTTTTAAGAAATGTCTATATTCTTCAACTAAAATGTCAACTCCTTGAGAGTAAGGACTTTGTTTTGTTCACAGGTAAATTTCCAGTGCTTAGAACGGTAATACCTGACATACAGAGGTTGCTCACTAAATATCTATTGAATGAATATTATTCCACAAGGAAATGATAATGGCTAGAGATTTAAAAAAAAAAATACAAAATAAACAGGGTTCAGCATAATTTGTAAACCTAATTTCAGTAGAATAAAAAATAAGTAAGATAACATAAAAGCAAAATAAAATTGTGGAAACCCGAAAGGACAGAGGACAGAAGAGGAAGTTTCAACATAATAATTAACAATGTTTTAGAAGAAACAGATGAACTGGATTTAACTGATGAACTTAGGTTTTCATTTTTCTGCATTCAGTTCTGTGCCTGCAGAGAGAGAAGTTAAGAAGTAAGAGGGATCTTCCTACAAAACTCCAGAAAGGCTCAGGAATTTTGGTTGCCAAGTGCCTCTGAGGATGAGAGTGCTGAGTGGAGCTAAAAATTTGAGGATTGGTTAAAAGTCTGAATTGGTTGAAAGTCTGGAGTACTTTAGACCTTACATTTTCCTTCTCCATATAGTATAGCCAGCAAAAACCTAAATGTTTATTATTTGAAAAGGGTGGCACCAGAGAAGTTTCACACAGCTGGTAGGAGTTGGGACAGGGGTGAAGGGTCTTAATGAAAATGGGAAATTGAATGAAAGTTTACATATTGAATGGTGAGATCACTAGCACTGTTTTTCTTCTTTGCTCCCAGAATGCTTGTTGCCTTCTTTATATATTTTTAAGTTGGAACGTTCTTCTTTGGAAAAACTTAACACCAGGGAAATGATGCAAGCAGTGACATTTAGTGAGTTCTTCAATAGAATGCCATCCTGCACTGAGGCTCACCAGTGTTCAAGTTTTATCTAGTTTCTGATTTTGTGTGATGCCTCACACTTCTTGAACAGCAGTTTGAAGATCACTCTATATTGAGAGACCAAAACAAATAATCAAAAAAACACTTAGAAGAGACAGTGCTGAGAACAGAAGAAAATTTAAAGTGATTTATAGAGAGAGAGCAGGAGATACTGCACCAGTGAAACAAGAATAGGAGACTATAAAATGGATTATTCAGAGTGAAAAAGGGGAATTAAAATTTTGAGTCATGTATTAAAAATCTAGTAAAGTGATCTCAGAATAGAACGAGTCAAAGGGATGGGGAAAAATATAGGAAAAGGTAAGAAAAGTAGAGGATTAGTCTAGGACATCCAACACCTGAGTGATGTGAGTTCAACAAAGATAACAGAGAAAACCAAGGGAAGAAAATTATCACATAAATGATAAATTTGGAATATAAGAATTGAATGATGTAAATATCTAGATTAGAATAGGCCTTCTGAATGAATGCCAGCAGAATGAGTCGAAAAGACTTACCTTAAGGCACATCATTTTGGAATTTCAGAACACCTGGATTAAACACTACCATGGGGAAAAAAACAGGTCCCATATAGAGGAGTTTTCTCAATAGCAGCACTCAGGGGGCGCCTGGATGGCACCGTAGGTTAAGCGTCCAACTCTTGGTTTCATCTTAGGTTGTGATCTTGCGTTTGTGGGATTGAGCCCTGTGTTGGGCTCTGTGTTCAGGGTGGAGTCCGCTTGGGACTCTCTCTTTCTCTTCCTTCCTCCTTCCCTCTCCCCTTGCCCCTCCCCTCTGTGCTCATGCACGCACTCTCTCAAATGAGTAAACCTTTTTTTTTTTTTTTAAGATTTTATTTCTTCATTTGAGAGAGGGAGAGAGCACAAGCAGGGGGGGAGGGGGAGGGAGAAGCAGACTCCACACTGAGCTGGGAGCCCTACGTGGGGTTTGATCCCAGGACCTAGAGATCGTGACCTGAGCCGAAGGCAGGTGCTTAACCATCTGAGCCACGCAGGCGCCCGTCAAATGAATAAATCTTTAAAAAAAATAGCAACACCCTATGCTAGGAAACAAAAAATTCCTTCAAAAGAAAAAAGAAATTTTTTTTTTTTTAAAAGAAATCTCTATGCTTAACATAGGGCTCAAACTCACCACTCTGAGATCAAGAGTCTCATGCTCCACCGACTGACCCAGCCAGGCGCCTCCCTTTAAAACTCGAAAGAAACAATTATTTTCATTCTAGAATTTTTTTTTTTTTTAAAGATTTATTTATGTGACAGAGAGACAGCCAGCGAGAGAGGGAACACAAGCAGGGGGAGTGGGAGAGGAAGAAGCAGGCTCCCAGCAGAGGAACCCGATGTGGGGCTCCATCCCAGAACGCCGGGATCACGCCCTGAGCCAAAGGCAGACGCTTAACGACTGCGCTACCCAGGCGCCCCTCATTCTAGAATTTTATACTTAGATAATCTTTCATTCAGTTATGGGGATTTTAGAATTGAAAAGTCTTAATTTTTTCACCCCACATGCTCTTTTTCAGAAGTTTATAGAAATGATTCTTCAGAAGAGGGAATAAATCAAGAATGAAAAAGATTTTGGCTGTTATACATGAGATTCAGCTGGAAAAGACTGAAAGGAATTCCCTGGGTCAAAGTGAACAGACAAACTTAGATAAGACAAACCAGTCTGGATTGCTGGAGAGGGTTAGATGGTTTCAAACAGGATGTCTCCTGAAGGGAAAATGGACTTTGACAGTATGAGGGTCAGTTGTTTTTTTTTTTTTTTTGCTTTTATTTTAAGTAAATTATTCCACATGTGGGGCTCAAACTCATGACCATAAATGAAAGTATCAGTGAAGAGTCACATGCTCTACCAACTGAGCCAGCCAGGCACCCCGAGTATAGGTTGTTTTTGAAGAACTTTTATAAGCGCTCTTCAGGAGTTTGAGATCAGTTTTCAAAGACAATCAAGCATATGAAAATAATGAGGAAAGATTTAAAGAGGTAGAAGCAAGGAAATGTAATTATAGTATACAAAATAGCTTGAAAAAAATGTTTACATAGGCATACTGATGTAAACCTCAATGTTGGTTTAACTCTAGATTGAAATTGGAGCATGTATGTGAGAGGGAAGTTGTGGAGGCATGTTTGGTATAATAACTAAATTCTAATCTTCTCTAATAGTAAGAGCAAAAAATGTCTAAAATTGAAAAATCAAGAAATAAGATAGACCTCCAGATAAACTCTATTTTCTTTCTTTCTTTCTTTCTTTCTTTCTTTCTTTCTTTCTTTCTTTCTTTCTTTCTTTCTTTTCTTTTCTTTCTTTTCTTTCTTTTCTTTCTTTTCTTTCTTTCAAGATTTTATTTATTTGACAGAGAGACAGCCAGTGAGAGAGGGAACACAAACAGTGGGAGTGGGAGAGGAAGAAGCAGGCTGAGCTACCCAGGTGCCCCTACTCTGTTTTCTGCTAGTTTTATAAAGTCACAGTCAGCAGCTTTTTTTCCTGCTCTTAAAACTTCCGCAAAAAAATTTAAGTGCATTGTGAAGTTCTTTTTTCTTTTCCTTAGTTATTTTATAAAGTACAACATCAGGATCGGAAAATGCTATTTGAGGATTTTGTTGTTTGCACTGATACTTTCATTTATGTAAATTTATGGACTTCCACATGCGTTTATCTCATCCAGTGTTCTCAACAGCCCCTATGCAAGTATTATTAGTCCCTAATTCCCTAATTTAGAAGTGAGGAAAGTAAGACTGACCTAGGATCAGATGCTGTTAAGGGAGAGAAGTAGGACTGACTCCCCTTACCCCCTGTTCATTCTAATATTTACCGTACTATATCTTATGATGAAAGAAGGATTTGGACGGGTACCTGGGTGGCTCAGTCGGTTAAGTGTCTGCCTTTGGCTCAGGTCATGATCCTAGGGTCCTGGGATCGAGCCCCATGTCAGGTTCCCTGCTCATCAGGGAGCCTGCTTCTCCCTCTCCTCCCCATTCATGATCTCTCTTGCTATCTCAGTCTCTCTCTCTCAAAATCGTAAAAAAAAAAAAAAAAAAAAAGAAGGAATTTTAATTCCTAGTCTTTTGTACTTTATATTTCCTAATTTAGTTATAATTAAGCTGTTGTCTTACCTATTTTTTGGTGACAAAAACCACATAACATAAAATTTGTCTTAATTGTTTTTAAGTGTATAGTTCAGTAGTGTTAAATATATTTACATGGTTGTAAACAAATTACCAGAACTTTTCATTTTACAAATCTGAAACTATGCTCATTAAACAACTCCCCTTTTCTCCCTCACTCCATTCCCTGGTAACTGCATTCTGCTTTGTTTCTATGACTTTGATTACTCTAGATACCTCACATAAGTAGAATCCTACAGTGTTTGTCTTTTTTTTGTGACTGGCTTACTTTGCTTAGCATAATGTCCTCAAGTTTCATCCATATAGACTATGACAGGATTTCTTTCATTTTAAAGGCTGAATAGGGGCGCCTGGGTGGCTCAGTTTTTTTAAGCATCAGACTCTTGATTTAGGCTCAGGTTGTGATCTCAGGGTTGAGAGCTTGAGCCCTGCTTTGGTTCCATGGTGGGCCGTGGAGCCTGCTTAAGAGTCTCTCTCTGCCCCTCTCCCCTTGCATGCACACGCTCTCTCTCTGTTGTTCTCTCTTTTTCCCTCTCTAAAAAAATCCCTAAAGGCTGAGTAATATTCCCTTGTGTATACTACATTTTGTTTATTCATCTGTCAATGGATATGTGAGTTGCTTCCTCCTTTTGGCTGTTGTGCATAGTGCTGCTATGAATGTGGGTGTGCAAGTAGCTCTTTGAGTCCCTGCTTTTAGTTAATTTGGATATATACCAAGTGGGATTCTTTGGTCACATAGTAGTTCTATTTTTAATTTTTTCAGGAACCTCCATACTGTTTTCTGTAGCAGTTGCATCATTTTACAATCCCACCAACAGTGTACAAGGATTCCAGTGTCTCATCCTTGCCAAGACTTGTTATTTTCTGGGTTTTTTTGATAGTAGGTATCATAATGGGTGTGATGTGTTACCTCACTGTGATTTTGATTTGCGTTTTTCTGATGATTAGTGATGTTGAGCATCTGTTCATACGCTTGTTGGCCATTTATATATCATCTTTGAAGACAGTCTATTGAAGTCCTTTGCGCATTTTTAAGTCAAGTTATTTTTTTTTGTTTTTGCGGAGTTGTAGTTCTTTATATATCCTGGATATTAACCCGTAATTGGATATAAGATTTACAAATATTTCCTCCTATTCTTATGTTGTCTTTTCACTCTGTTGATTGTGTTCTTTGGTGCACAAAAGTTTTAAACTTTGATGTAGCCCATTTGTCTGTTTTTACTTTTGTTCCCTTTGTTTTTGGTGTCATTTCCAAGAAATCATTGCCAAGTCCAATATCATGAAGATTACACCTATGTTTTCTTCTAGAAATTTTATATTTTTAGGTTTTACATTCAGGCTTTTAATCCATTTTGAATTAATTTTTGTATGTGGTATAAGGTAAAGCTCCAACTTCATTGTTCTGCATGTGAATATCCAGTTTTCCCAGCACCTTTTGTTAAATTGACTGCTCTTTCTTTGTTGAATGATGTTGGTACTCTTGTTGAAAATCATTTAACTACACATGCAAAAGTTTATTTCTGGGGTCTTTGTTCTGTTCTGTTGGTTTGTTTGTCTGTATGCTGAAACCACAGTTGTCTCCTTCCTTTTGATATTTTTTGTCCCTTTGCTCTTTCATGTTGCTAATTTTAAGTTATTGGTTGCTGTCAAGAGTGAAGCAGGACTAGCTAATTGCCACATTATGAAGAATATGTTGGAATAATTTATTAAAAAAGTAACTTTATTCTTTTTTTGGCTCTGTGATTTTTGGAGTAATCAGAAAAGTGATCTCCCTAAGGGTAAGGATGATGTTCTTAATTCTTTTTTACAAGATTTTAATTGCAGGGTGTGGAGTAATTGATAATCTCAAGATGAAGGGGAGTGGTAAATTTGCTGATTGCAGAAGAAACCATTATGTCCCACTTAAGTATGCAATTAGAATAGGGCTGGTAGTAAATGACCCAGAATGTATCAACCAACATTTTTTTGTTTGACAGGGACTTTGAAATCAAAAGACACAAACCCGTAACTAATTTAATTTGCATATGGAAAATTAATCTTCAAATGTGTCTTTTTTTAAAGAAGGGGGAAAAGAGAAAAAAAATAAATTGAGAACTTCTTTGCCTTTTTCTAGGGCCTCAAATGGCTCAAACCTGGAAAAGCTAATGGGAAGGGAACTTATTTTTTCTGATAGTCTAATACTTTGGATTCTTTTTTACTGTGTAGCAACTAGGTTTGCTTCTTGTATTATTTCTTATCAGGTGCCTCTGTAGATATATTTCTTTCATTTCTTCTCAAATTCCTCTGGCTCTGTCCTGCTTGCTTTGCTGCTTACACTTTCTCTTCCCCAGTATAAAACCTGTTCATTCTGGTTGGTTTCTCTTTCATCTTCAAATCAATTCTAATTTCTACCTGTTTGCTGTCAAGAAGGATTTTTCTGTCAAGTAGGCTTTTTTCTACTCAGAAATAATTAACTCTTTTTCTATTGCTCTAAAGCTTATTGTTTTTCAAAGTTAAGACCCAGTTTTGTATTTCCTGAAGCTCTTCTAGATAGCTATAATTTTCAGTTGATTTCTCTAAACTTTGACTTTGTTTCATTTAAAATTCTCTCTCTTTCTGTTTTGCCTGTTTTTGAACTCCAGTGAATTAATAAGCCCTAGAGTAAAGGACTTTATCTTATACTTAAGTATTCTCTACCAGGAATGTAATATAGTACTAGACATACATTAGGTATTAACTTTTTGTCTCCATCCAAACTACCCCTCTTCCCTTATTTTTCTCTTCTCTCTCCTTTTCTTCCCCACTTTTTTTTTTTAAGATTTATTTGAGAGGGAGAGAGTGCATGCACGTGCACGAATGGGGGGAGGGGCAGAGGGAAAGGGAGAGAGAGAGAGAATCATCAAGCCGACTTCCCTGGGCCCAGAGCCCCATTCAGGGCTTGATCCCAGGACCCTGAGATACGACCTGAACTGAAACCAAGAGTCGGATGCTCATCCGATTGAGCCACCCAGGCGTCCATCCCCACTTCTCTTTTAACATTCCTTAGATTTACCTGGTTATAGTTAATTCTTCCAGTGGCATTCAGCCTCAGGTCTCCTAATTTAACATGTTAAATTTCTCATTTGTTGGGATAAAATTTACTTCATACTATATTTTGAAATAATGTTTTAAAATTTGGATTTCATATCTGCTTGAGAATTTACAAGATACCCTCTATACGCACAAAAAAACTAGTAAGAAAAACTCACAGAATGTTTTATAATGTATAATATAAAGATCTTATTTCCTTAGTTTACAGAAAGCTTGTACAAACCAATAAGAATAAAAATTAGTAGTGTAATAGAAAATATGAATGAAGGATGTAAAGGCATTTAAGAAAAAAAAAAAGGAATTCAGCTTTCTCTTAGTTCTTAAAGAAATGCAAATCACAATGAGGTACTATTTTTTTAATCAAATGAACAAAAATTAGGTTTTATGATACTTAGTACTGACAAGAAGAGATGGAAGAATGGCCATTTTCATGCATTGTTAGTGGGTTAATCAGTTAGGACTTCATTTGTCTGCAAGTAATAGAAAATCTGTCTATTGCTAGTAGTTTAAACAAATAGGGACTTATTTTCTGCACACAGTGTGAAGTTTGGATTGTGTTAATAGTAGCTGGTGGTGTGAGGGCTGGCATTTCTTAATTTTCCTTGCCAATCCCTTATTGACTGCTTTAAGAACATAGGTTGTTTTAGATATGTTCACATTCAAGGTGATAAGAAAGTGGTAGAACCTGCACTATTTGTGACTGTCCCTTTTTCTCAGAAAAGCAGAATCTTTCCCAGAGCTCTACAGCAGATATCCTTTGCAGTGTCATGATTCCCTGATGGGGCTAGATATATTGCTACTCTGACCAAAAACAGTGTTTTATTAGGAAGATGGTGAGAGGGGATATTGGATAGGCAACTGAAAGTGTCTTGCCACATGGCTAATGCAATTTTTCTAGAGATAAAATTTCAACATCTTCCCAGATTTAATATACACATATTCTTTGATTCATTGGTTCCATTGTTCAGAGCTCAAGAATGAAATTAATATATTCCTTTAATAGCTAACTGGGGCTTTTAAAAGGTGGTTTTGATGATGCCAAATAAACATTTGGAAGATGTTCCTCTTATTTGTGTTTCCACAGATCATTAACTGAAGACAAAATAAACAACTATGCAAAATTCTCACATGGATGAGTACAGAAATTCTAGTAATGGCAGCACAGGCAACAGTTCAGAGGTAGTGGTAGAACAATCTGCTGATTTCAGTACTGAGATAATGAATGTTACCGAAATGGAACAGTCCCCTGATGGATCTCCTAATGTGAATGCAGCTGCAGAAGAAAATGAAATAGCAAATGCTGTGGACCTTCCAGTGACAGAAACGGAAGCAAACTTCCCTCCAGAATATGAAAAATTTTGGAAAACTGTAGAAAACAATCCTCAGGATTTTACAGGCTGGGTATATTTGCTTCAGTATGTAGAACAGGAGGTTAGTAACTATTTAAATGGAACTAGAAGGGACAGATTAATCAAGTAATATCAGATGAGGTTCACTGTTTTGTAATTAAAGTTGCCTCTTTTATAATTTTCAGATTAAGTTGAATAACATTGGATATGTACATTTTTTAGTTTTAAAAATAACTTTCATAACATTCGTACATATTTGTCAGTATTAGTACAAAGTAATATTTGTAATAATTGGTGTGTGTGTGCATGTGTGTGTATAATTACTGAAATAAAAAGTTACCTTGCTATTTGACAGAGTTACTTCCTTTTGTTTCAAAGGATAAGACTGTAATATGCAAGAAAAAGATCAGCTGTGTGTGTGGTTTTTAAATCTGCCAGTTTATTTTATTTGAGCTAATACATTTGGAAGAAAGAATAAATATTTTTGTGACACAAATTTCCCAAGATTTTTAAACACCTTGTTTTATTTTCATCAGAATCACTTGATGGCTGCCAGGAAAGCGTTTGACAAATTTTTCATACACTATCCGTATTGCTATGGTTACTGGAAAAAGTATGCAGACCTTGAAAAGCGGCATGACAACATTAAACAATCAGATGAGGTGCGTACATTACTGAATAAAATTATCTCCATTAGGTACTGTAAGCCAAATAATAACAAAACAAAGACTTTTTTTTTTGGCTGGCAGTACCTACGATTTATGGTCAAACAATTTTATAGGGTATTTTATTTGCATTTGTCACTCTTGTGGCATTTGTAGCTAATATTTTCTCTCTTTGTTGGCAGGTGCGTTAAACCTCTACAGTTTGTCAAGCTTTGCAGTGCAAGCCTCTGTATTACACTGCAGCTTAACAAGTAGGGCAGGGCTTTTCTCTCACTTACATTTATTTCTCATTTTCCAAACAATATAGTTGGTTTGCTAGTCACATTTGCTACGTCTTATTGCATTTTTGGTCAGACGCTGTCATTGATGCTCTAATGGGTCTGTGCCCTATGGTCTGTAACCCAAAGCCTGCCCACACAACCCGGTCAGAATGCAGGGACTGCTGCGCTTTGAAGATCAAGACTCTGCACGTGGGGATCAGAACATTGCCATGTTCTATCCAACCTCCACCCAAATGGTAATGGTAGATTATTTAAACAAAATTCCAGTAATTAGTATTTCTAAGGTTCACCGGATAACACAGTGTTGCCTCTCTGTTAAGAAATAATTAAATATTTGAAGTACAGTTTGTTGTTTTCTTCTTAGGTGTATCGTCGGGGGCTTCAGGCAATACCTCTTAGTGTTGACCTATGGATACATTATATAAACTTCTTAAAAGAAACATTGGACCCTGGTGATCCTGAGACAAACAGTACAATAAGAGGGTATGCTAAAAATTGATATTCAGATATCTTCAAAGTAGAAATAAATCAAGTATTCTGATGTTGATAATCGAACTATTCATGCTAAACCGAATGTTTAACATACAGTTCTTTTTCACTATTTAAAAAAGTGATACATGTAATAAACTTATGCATGATTATAAAAATTGCAGATAATAATGTCCTCATTTCACACTCCCGTTCCTTAGGTTCCCAATCCCATTCCCTCCGTGGTTTATGAATTGTGTGTTCTTTCATATACATACGGATGTGCATACATATGTGTGTATTGTACATATTTGATTTTTAAAACTATAACATTGTAATATTTCAAGCATTGCAAAAGTATTTTGTGGTATCAAAGTACTGTTTTGTATTTGACGTCCTTATTTATAGGAAATAATCAGTGGTGCAGTAAACATGTCTGTATTAGTCATCATTTAGAGCATGCTAGAAATGGAACTTTTTAAAAATTTTTATTTATTTTATTTATTATTAACATATGTATTATTTGTTTCAGCGGTACAGGTCTGTGATTCATCAGTCTTACACAATACACTGCACTCACCACGTAACATAACCTTTGCAATGTCCATCACCCATCCAACCCATCCCTCCCACCCCCCTCCACAGCAGCAACCCTCTGTTTCCTGAGATTAAAAGTCTCTTATGGTTTGTCTCCCTCTCTGGTTTCTTCTTTTCTCTCTCTTCCCCTGTGATCCTCTGCCTTGTTTCTCAAATTCCACATATCAATGATATCATATAATAATTGTCTTTCTCTGATTGACTTAGAGAAATGAACTTTTGTCAAAGAGAGCGCACAACTAACTTATCAAATGTTCTTTTAAAAGTGGTATCAATTTTAAACTCCCGCAGTATATGAAGAGTAGTCATATTTTCCCATGGTTGTGCTGCATTCTCTTTAACCTCCAGTGATATCTCATTATTTTAGCTCGCATATCTCTAGATTGCTCGTCCCAGTTTGCCATCTTCTCATATACTTGTATAAGGCATTTGCTCATTGCCTGTTCATATCATTTGCTTATTTTACTTTTGGATTGTCCTTTTCTTATTGATTATAGGAATGTTAAAATGTGTTTTTGGTTTTTTTTTTTACCAAAGTATGTGAACATAGTTTAAAAAGTCAGTGTTAAGCTGCTTGTAACAAAAAGCAGTCCCTCCACCCCTCTTCAAGTATTTTAGCTGTTTCCTATATTTTCCTACGTGTTTATAATAGTAGCTCTTTACTGTTCTTTCTGTCTCTTCATTACATTATGATTTTGTTTGGTAGATGGGATTTTTAGTTCACTTATACCCTGTTTTCCCATTTCTTATTTTTCCAATATAGAGCCTTTTATTTTTCCTGGAGTTAATTACCCCTTTTTACCCTCCCCTCCTTTTTCCTACTTGCTTAGTTTTCTTTGAACATTTAAAATTTCCTACCCCCTCCAACAGTGACCACTGACTTTCCACAAGGTACAAATACTGTGTGCATTTTTTGGAAGCTAAAAAATGTATATATCTAGTGTTATTCTATTTAATCTGAAAATTGTGAAAGGGAATTTTACTCTGAAGTTTGTAAATTCCATTTTTTACCCTTCTTTTTGGGGGGAATCCTTCTTGGATCCTTCTCTTCTGTAGTTTGGATTGGTTGCTCTGTTCTGTTTCTGCCATAGAGCAGTTATTTTGAGATTTCCTCATCATGAATCTAGGAGATAACCTTTACTTCTTTCCTGGGTTTCAAGCTCTAATTTTGAGAATTTATTAGATCCTGTTTTTTCTTGCCTGCTGCCTATCTTTAGAGGCGTGCATCCTGTAACTTCTTGATAAAGAATGCTTGGGATGAAAAAAAAAAAAAAAGATTTTGTAAGTCTGAAACACCCAGTTGACGATCCAGTGGGGTATAGAATTTTGAGTTGGGGAAGTAATTTTTCCTTAGGGCTTTGAAGGCATCTCTCCATTCTCGTATAGCTTCTGGTTGTTGTTACTGAGAAGTATGATAACTCTCTGGATTCCCTTTGTGTGACTTGTTTTTCCTCATGGAAGCTTTTAAAATGCAGTTTTATAATGATATGCCTTGATTTGGGTTTTCTTTTTCTAATTCATTGTGCTTACTAGTGGGCCTTTTCAATCAAGGGTGCTCATGTCTTTCTCTTCTGAGAAATGTTCTTATTCGGGTGCCTGGCTGGCTCAGTCAGTATAGCATTCAGCTCTTGATCTTGAGGTCATGAGTTGAGCTCCATGTTGGGTGTAGAGTTTGCTTAAAAAATATAATAAAATTTAAAAACCATATTATTATCGTGTATATTGTTATGTTGATAATTCCCTTCCTATGGTTTTCTCTATTGTTTTTTAATAGTTGGACATTGGATCTTCTGTTTTAATCATTTAATTTTCTTATTTTTTTACTTTTTACGTGTCAGATTTTGTTTGGCTTTTTGAGGTATTTCCTGGGCCCTTGTATTGCAGTTTTAATACTTGCTATCATTTTTTTAAAGTCCAAGAATCTTTTTGTTTATTGTTCCTTTTCTTGTATCTTCCTATTCTTGTTATATGTCTTAATATCTTTTTATTATTTTTTAAAAAGTATTAAGGAGTGTTAAAGTTATCCTCTGCTCCCAGCATAGTTTTCTCTGAAGTGTTTTTGTTTACTTGTTTTCATCTCTGACTTGTCTGATTTCTGGATTTCTATTCATGCTAAAGATTAGATTTTAGGGGCACCTGGGTGGCTTAGTTGGTTAAGCATCTGCCTTCAGCGCATGTCATGATCCCAGGGTCCTGGGATCGAGCCCCATGTTGAGCCCTGCTCAGAAGGGAGCCTGCTTGTGCAAGCAGGCGCTCGCTCTGTCTCTGTCTCTCTTTCTCTCAAATAAATAAATAAAATCTTTAAAAAAAAGATTAGATTTTAATAAACTGAGTGTGAGCTCTGTGTGTTTTTTTTTTTTTAAACAGATTTCTTTTTTTTTTTTTTTAATATTTTATTTATTTATTTGACAGAGATAGAGACAGCCAGCGAGAGAGGGAACACAAGCAGGGGGAGCGGGAGAGGAAGAAGCAGGCTCATAGCTGAAGAGCCTGATGTGGGGCTCGATCCCATAACGCCGGGATCACGCCCTGAGCCGAAGGCAGATGCTTAACCACTGTGCCACCCAGGCGCCCCAGCTCTGTGTGTTTTTTATGGAGGGTGTTATTAGCTGGCTTGGTGGGCTTCACAGTAGGGTGATCATGGCCACTCAGGTTTTGTTGGGACTATCCCAGTGTTGGTACCCTCATATTTTACTACTGCACCAGGCGGTTTCTCATTGAAGGATCATCTGATCAGCCTGGGAATGTATACCTAGCTCCGGAAATCCCATAGCTGGGCAGGAAAGGAGGTTTAAGGTCTCTTACCATTCCTTAAGGTGACCTTCTTGTAAACATCCTCACTTTAGTTCATTACCTTATTATCATATTTCCTCTCCCAACTTCTTCCATTTTTCTTAGTGCCTCGTGGTTTAATTTTCTGAATCATTTTGGGATTCTGCAGGGGCAGTAACATGTATTTTACTGACTTGAGAACCTCAGACACAGACATATACATGGGTGCATGCGTGCATATACACATACTCCTAATCCTTAGTGTGTGTGTTAACATCCTCCAGTTTTAGCACATTTTTAAGCTTTGTTTAGGATGTCTATTTATCGTCTTTTTCTTTTTTTTTCTTAGTGTGGTTTAACCTTTAATCTTTTATTGGTGTCTGAGTCTTCTGCCTGTCTTGCCAAGAATATATAAATCTGGTATTTTCTTCTTTTTTTAAGTTTTCTTTGTTACTCATTCATCTGGCATTTAAGTGTGTCTTTTGTAAGTCATAGATTAACCTTTTATTTTGTCCAGCTCTTTTGCATTGATTTAAAATAACCTTCTTTATCATATACTAAGTTCTCATATGGACGTTGATCTGTTTTGTTTTCTTGGAATTGTTTTGTGATCCATTTTTCTGTTACCTGGTCAATGCCATACGTTTAATTACTATAGCTTCCTAATTTCTTTTGATACCTTTCAGGAAAATGCCCTCTGCGTTGTCCTTTTTGTATGTTAGCTGAATGTTAAAATTTGTTTTAACCTGTTCCACTCAGATTTGTTGGAGCTTTGATTGGAATTGTATTAAAGTTGTAGATTAATTCAGGTAGTGTAGTTTTATATTGTTAAAAATCCCTCTTGATTGTAAGATATTATTTTGAAAATATGTATCTAAAAGTTTTATCCCACTGGGATATCAAATCCAGTGATTAAAATTGCTTACAAAAATCTCTTGAAATGAGTTAAGTAGTTTAAAAACACAAGGTGGTGGTGTGTTGTTTTGTTTTTGTTGTTTTTTAGTAATCTGTAATTTTAGAATGAGGAGAGACTTCTGAAAGTTTTAAAACATATGTATACTTCTCATTACCTTACAAGGCAGTTGGGTGTCTTCTTGGAGAGTTATTTTGCCAGAAAATTATTCCTTAAATTGAGATAAAATTTGTCTTTGTCTTCTGCTGTAAAGAATCTATTTGACAAACATTTCAAGTTTCACAAATATTTAAGTGTCTACATTGTCATTCTATATGTTTGCAATGTGTACATTTTGCATTGTAATTCTGTGTAAGATGAAATTACATGAAAGTACATATATTTCCTTTATGTTTCCTTACTCTTTAAAAATTAGCTGTTGTACACTTTTTTGTAACTCCTGTCCTTTACTCCCTACTTGAAGCAGTTGAGTGTAATTTTGAATTTAACACGATCTTCTGAAATTTAGAAATGTTTTATTTTTACTTTTAATTAAAAAAATTGTATAATTGACATATATTAGTTTCAGTTGTACAACTTACTGATTTGATATATATTACAAGGTGTAGAATTAATATTTTAAAAATGATTTTGTCTTAGAAAGATAAGTTAGAGGTGATTTAATTTTTCAGAACTTTCGAGCATGCTGTTCTAGCTGCAGGAACAGATTTCCGATCTGACAGACTGTGGGAAATGTATATTAACTGGGAAAATGAACAGGGAAACCTGAGAGAAGTTACAGCTATATATGATCGTATTCTTGGTATTCCAACACAGCTGTATAGTCACCATTTTCAGAGGTGGGTGGAAAAATCCAATCATTAAAATATATTTGCTTTTTCAGGTAATTAATCAATATCGAGGATTATAATTCTCTTGAAATGTCATGTGAGATTCTTTTAGATACAAATAGGAATAAATTTTCTTGCTTGGTAATCACAATTTATATACTTTTAAATTTTGACATTTGTCTGTACCCTTTGTGAAATATTTAGGAACTTTACTGTTTTTATTTGTTTATTTTTAAAGATTTTATTTATTTGAGAGAGAGAAGTAGCAACCGAGAGCATGAGTAGGGAGGGAAGGGAAAAGCAGGCTCCCCACTGAGCAGGGAGCCTGTTGCGGGGCTCCTTCCCAGGACCCTGGGATCATGACCTGAGCCGAAGGCTGACGCTAACTTACTGAGACACCTGGGTGCTCCGGAACTCTACTGTTTTTAAACAGAAGTTTTTCTTTATCCATTTTATAGATGAGAAATAATGGGAATCCTATCTAAGGTATTTCAGAGTGATGAAGGAATGAGAAAATAGAACCCAAGTTTAATTCTTTGTGGTACTAAGTTAATAGAGTACATGGCACATAAATACGCTTATTTAAAATTTAATGATTTACTTGGGGCGCCTTGCCGGCTCTGTCAATGGAGTCTGTGACTTTTGATCTCAGGGTTGTAAATTCAAGCCCCAACCTGGGTGTAGAGATTACAAAAAAATACAATACAATAAAATAAAATCTTAAAAACAAAAAATAATGTACTAAAGGTACATTCTTGTGATTCATATAACACCTTATACCAAAAACAGTGAAAGATCTATTTTTTGTAGTAAATATAAATCTGTTTGTATTCAATCAAAAATAATTTCATTTAAATTTTCCACTATGATTTTCTGTCATGACTGGTATTTCATTTTTATGAGTACTGTTAAAACAACTAATTCTGAATGATGTAATTTCCACATTCTGTTTTCTGATGTACTCAAAATATCCCACTGATAAGGACTCAAAGTCTTTCTGAACAAGAAAGAGTGTATTCTAAGTATTTGCTATGTTGATAAATACTTGCATTTTTTAGCTACCATATCTTCTGCATATTTGTTACAACTTTTATAATTACTATAGTGTTAGAGCATGTAAAGTTAGGTACTTTTTAAGTAAGTGATCTTCCAAATTTTTTTGCTAAAAAAGTAGAAGACTTTATGAAGCATCTAAAAAGTTATGTGGATCAATTCGCTAAAGATAGAAGTTATGCAGATCCAGATTAGGAATAGGAATTGTATATATCTGAATATATGGTCTCTGTTTTTTATGAAATAGAGGAGATGCCCAGTTTGTAGGGTATAATGACCTAGGAAGACACTTGATAAAAGACATTATTAACACCAGCCTTGACATATGGAAATGCTTGATGAATATTTGTTGAATAAATGAATACAAAGGTTTTAAAAATCCTTATAAGACAAGGATGTTGCCTTTTCCTAAACCAGTTCTTCTAGGATCTATAGTACAGATAAAGTCTGTGATGATAAGAACTTTATTTTTGGTAAGAAAAATAAAATATAATTAGGAAACACTTGTTACATGTCATTTGCTGTATGCCAGACGTTGTTCTGAATGCTTATTTATAACTTCTTTTTTTTTAAAGATTTTATTTATTTATTTGACAGAGAGACAGCCAGCGAGAGAGGGAACACAGGCAGGGGGAGTGGGAGAGGAAGAAGCAGGCTCCCAGCAGAGGAGCCTGATGTGGGGCTCCATCCCAGGACTCCAGGATCACGCCCTGAGCCGAAGGCAGACGCTTAACGACTGCGCCACCCAGGCGCCCCAATGGGGATATTATTATCCCCATTTTATGAAAGTAGAGGCACAGAAAGATTAAAATATTTGCATGAGGTTGCATAGTGTTTGGGAGTTGATTGGAACATAGATGGTGTGGCTCCGGAACATAGACGGTGTGGCTCCAAAGTTCTTGGTATAGTCTCCTCCAAATCTTTTTTGTTGTTGTTAAATGAATATCCCAGGGGCGCCTGGCTGGCTCAGTTGATTAAGTGTCTGTCTTCCGCTCAGGTCATGATCTCAGGGTCCTGGGATCAAGCCCTGCCTTGGGTTTCCTGCTCAGTGGGGAGCCTGCTTGTTCCTCGGCCCCTCCATTCCTGCTCATGCTCTCTTTCTCTCTCAAATAAATAAAATCTTTAAATAAATAAATAAATGAATATCCCAGTAGGTTTTTAAAATTGTATATATGCTTATAATAGACATTAGATTGTGTTATGCATACCACTCTTTAATCTGTTCTTTTTCTTTTTTCTTTTTTTTAAGATTTAGTTATTTGAGAGAGAGAGGGAGAGGTGGAGAGAGAATCTCAAATAGAGTCTGTGCTGAGCACGGAGCCTGATGCAGGGCTCGATCTCACGACCCTGAGATCATTACCTGAGCCAAAATCAAGAGTTGGATGGTTAACTGACTGAGCCACCCAGTCACCCCTAATCTGCTCTTTTTCATTTACTATATTGACATCTGCTTTCCTTATCAATGTATATAGCAAACTCACAAGTCGTGTTTGTGTAATGAAATCTTATGACATGACTAATTGCTTTGAGAACCAGTGAAATGTTTTCTTTTGCTTAATACACTCCTACTTGGTCATTTATTTAGCGCTTGCTATATAAAAGATTATATACCATTTAAGTTTTAGAAATAAAGGCTCAGAGAAGCTATATGTTGAATGGCGTTGGCTCTCAAGCTGGTCAAAAGTGTAGAGGAGGAAGCATATGTTTAAAACAAAAGTGTTCAGGGGTGCCTCAGTGGCTTAGTCGGTTGAGTGTCAGACTCTGATTTCAGCTCTGGTGGGGGTCTCAGGGTCTTGGAATCGAGACCCAGGTTGGGCTCCATGCTCAGTGGTGAGTCTGCTTGGGATTCTTTCTCCCCCAAACCCCTCCACCACTTTGCACACATGTGCGCTTCCCAAATAAATAAATAAATAAATAAATCTTTAAAAAGAGAAGTGTTCTAAGTGCTGTAATAGAAATATCTCTGTTGTGTAGGTTTGTATATTGGAGGTATGCTGATGACTTTATTGCTAAGAAAATGCATAATTTTAAAATTTTCCTTAGCATTAAAGTTTGTGATGTTGATTTAACTTCTCAGACCCAGTCCCTGGTGGTTCCTAAGCTTCAGACCTATCTAAATACTGATAATTTCCCAACAGGCACTGTTGTTTTGTACTTCTGTGACTATAATACCTTTTCTGCTTCCCATTTGCCTGGTGTTAACTCATACTACTCAAAACCCTACAGCTTAATGTTTTCTGTGTGAAACTTCAGTTTGCCAAAATAGAAGTATTTGTTCTGTCATTTGTGCCAGCACTCTGCCTATTTATTTACATTTGTGTTTTTTTAAGAAAGATTTTATTTTATTTATTTGAGAGAGAGGGGGCGGGCAGAGGGAGAGAGAAACTTCAGTAGACTCCGTGCTAAATAAATTAGCTTTATAGTAGGAATGGCTGATGAACATTTACTGTATAGTATTCATATTTTATCACCATTTGAGACAATTTCCTATATAATCTAGCAATTATTTTAAAATTTATGCTCTCTGTAAGTAGTCATCAATTTTAAGTTTTTTATTTGTAGCCTAACAATTTTGAGTTTTAGTATTTATCTGAATATTAAATCTGTTCATTTTCTTTTTTTTAAAGATTTTATTTATTTATGTGACGGTGCACAGGCAGGGGAGCTCCAGAGGGACAGGGAGAAGCAGGCTGTCCGGTGAGCAGGGAGCCCTACAGATGTGAGGCTCCATCCCAGGACCCTGAGATCATGACCTGAGCTGAAGGCAGCCACTTAACCAACTGAGCCACCCATGTGCCCCTAAATTTGTTCATTTTCTTACTATACTTTTGAAAATTAATTCCTCATTACTAACTTTTTTTTAATAAGGCAGTCTGTATTTCTCTCCCAGTGGTGAAATGGATCAGGTTAAGCTTCAGTATCCATTGATTCTGCAAAATCTAGATTTGTTTCCCATATTATTTACATACATTAGTGAAAGCCTTAAAATCCATAAAAATTCAGGTGTGAATAGCCTCAATCAGTTTTAAGAAACTTGGGGAAAAGTCCATAAGATTGGAGCATAAGGTACATGTACAACTATGTCTAATAATTAGATTGAAGAGGTCAGTCTGGGTCAGAATATGAAAGACTTTATCTAAGGAGATTGGATTTTAACCCGAAGGCAGGGTAAACGAACAGAAGTTATTTTGGCAGGAGGGAGATATGATGTTTACTATTTTGTTTTTCATGTTTACTTTTTAATAACATTTTTTTCTTTTCTTTTTTTTAAATAATTTTTTATTATGTTAGTCACCATACAGTACATCATTAGTTTTTGATGTAGTGTTCCATGATTCATTATACTTTTTTTTTTTAAAGATTTTATTTATTTATTTGACAAAGATAGACAGCCAGCGAGAGAAGGAACACAAGCAGGGGGAGTTGGAGAGGAAGAAGCAGGCTCATAGCGGAGGAGCCTGATGTGGGGCTCGATGCCATAACGCCGGGATCATGCCCTGAGCCGAAGGCAGACGCTTAACCGCTGTGCCACCCAGGCGCCCCTCATTATACTTTTTTTTTTTTAAAGATTTTATTTATTCATTCGACAGAGACAGAGACAGCCAGCGAGAGAGGGAACACAAGCAGGGGGAGTGGGAGAGGAAGAAGCAGGCTCATAGCGGAGGAGCCTGATGTGGGGCCCGACCCCTCAACGCCGGGATCACGCCCTGAGCCGAAGGCAGACGCTCAACCGCTGTGCCACCCAGGCGCCCCTCATTATACTTTTTAATAACGTTTTTGATAGTAGTATTAGGATTGAGATGGGAATAGTGAGACTAGAGGCTAGAAGCTCTTTATGTTTATCCAGATGAAAAATATAGAGGACATGAAGATGTATTTAGAAGGTAGAATCAATAGGACTTGATACCCAGTGGAATATAAGTGAATTGAGGTCAAAGAGATTTAGAATCTGAGTGGTTGACAGTACCATTAATTGGGATTAGAAATGCTGAGGGTGTTGATTCGTCGATAAAGATGACACAATTAGTTTAAGATGTTGTACAAAAGGTTCCAAATTTAGGTAATGTAACTATTTTAGCTCTTCAGCTTGGTGGTTTTGATTAAAATTTGCATATATAAATTAGTGTGTGTGGAAAAATGAAATGACCTTTTTCCCCCCCAAAACACTATTAGCCTTAAAATTAACCTATTTCTTTGTGCAAAGTTTTGGCAGTTGGATAGACTAATCTAGAATTGAGAAAAGTATGTGCTTGAGTTAAAGTTTAAAGAGTTACCGTAGTATGCTTATTATTTCTGTATTAAAAAGATTGGCCAAGAAGTAAGTGAAAATAGATGAGAACAAAATGCCAGGTGGAATCCTTGGCAATCCTAACATTTAGGGACCGATAGGAAGGGAGAATCCTCAAAGATGAAGAATCAGTCAGGGACTTGGAAGAAAACCAAGAAAGTGGTAACTCAGAGCCGAAGGCGAAGAAGGTTCTAAAAGGAAAGCATGGTTAAAGACCTTTAGTAGTGAAGACATTATTAGAGTATAGGCTGTACTATGAAACAAGTGTCCATTTAATTTTGCATGTAAGAGGCACTTTGGTGATTTTAATTAGGGCAGTTTCATTGGAGTGTTTGGCATGGATACAGATTCAGGAGTAATTGGGAGGTGGGGAAGGAACTGCAAACATTTGTTGATCATTTATAGATGATCATTTATAATTTAAATAGGGATTATATTTAATTTTAAAGTAATTTTGCATAAAAAAATAAATTTTACAAAATTGTATTGTGTCATTTTACATATGAGAAAGCCAAGACTTAAGGGAAAAACTGGGGTGCCTGGGTGGCTCAGTCAGTTAAACGCTTGCGTTCGACTCAGGTCATGATTCTGGGGTCTTGGTATCAAACCCCATGTTGGGCTCCCTGCTCAAGCGGGGAGTCTGCTTCTCCCTCTGCCCCTCCCCCCACTCATCCACATCCGCAAGTGCTCGTGCTCTTTCTCTCTCTCAAAATCTTAAAAAAAAAAAAAAGAAAAGAAAAAAGTTCCCTGAAGTCAAATAACTAATAATGGACAGAAGTAGGATTTGAATTTGTGCCTGTCCATGCCTTCTCTGTTGTAATTGCAAAGGCATGAAAGAAATAAGGATGTCTGTAGACTGTTTCATCAAGTGGTAGGTTTTTACTATAAAAAAGGATAGAAAGGGTTTGGTATTTTAAATCAGAGTTTTTTTTAAAGAGTACTGTGTAGTAGGAATTGAATGTGGGATCTAAAATTATGCTTCATATATACAGCATTTATTTTTATTGGCTTCTTTTAGATTTAAAGAACATGTACAGAATAACTTGCCTAGAGATCTGCTCACTGGCGAACAGTTTATTCAGCTGCGAAGGGAATTAGCTTCTGTAAATGGACATAGTGGTGATGACGGTCCTCCTGGTGATGACCTGCCGTCGGGCATTGAAGACATTACTGATCCAGCAAAGGTAACCAGACTTCCTGAAAAATCCTTCAGTGCATGAGAAACTAGACTTTATATCCCTTGACTGCATGTGTTGTATGACTTGTGTCTCATATAAAATTAATTTCTAATTAAGACATGTGGGACGACTTTAGCTATAGTGTGGTTTAAATACAGATTTAAGGTAGAGAATCTATTTTACTATGAGACACCTGGAAATAGCTTAGAAGGGACATTTTGCCGATGTGGTAATCTAGTCCCCTTTAAATACATGCACACACAACAAAGTGGTTTATTAGGAAATTCTATTATAAATTTTAGTATTGTTAATTGTACTTTGCAGATAATTGTTAACAGTTTAAAACCTATCACTATTTTCAGATTATAGAGTAGGTGTGGATAATACTTAAATGTAAGCAATAATATTAAAAAATTTTAGTATATAACTTGCTTGACTTAAATTTTTTTCTTTTTCTTCCCAAGCTGATTACAGAAATAGAAAACATGAGACATAGAATCATTGAAATTCATCAAGAAATGTTTAATTATAATGAACATGAAGTTAGTAAAAGGTGGACATTTGAAGAAGGTGTAAGTGTTTTTGTTTTGTAATAGGCTTCAAAATACAAAGATTAGGAATCATGTATTTTTCTTTCAGTTTTGAGTAATGTCTTTACTCCTTTTTATTTTTACTTATTTAAATACCATTGTCAATTTCCCATGATCAATTTTATCATTTTCCATTCAGTTTTAGAATCTTATAGAATGTATTTGGATTTACTCGAGTTGGAAGATACCTATTTAATCTGAACCATTTTATTAGTTATTTAGTTTTTTTTTTTTTAAAGATTTTATTTATTTGACATAGAGACAGCCAGCGAGAGAGGGAACACAAGCAGGGGGAGTGGGAGAGGAAGAAGCAGGCTCCCAGCGGAGGAGCCTGATGTGGGGCTATATCCCAGAACGCCAGGATCACGCCCTGAGCCGAAGGCAGATGCTTAACGACTGAGCCACCCAGGCGCCCCTAGTTATTCAGTTTTTTAAATCAACTTAATGAGTTCATACTTTACTTAACAGAATGCACCCATTTTAGATGTGTAGTAAAATGAGAGTTTCCCTCCACAGATTCTGATTCTTTATTTCTATTTTTTTAAACAGCTTTTTTGAGATATAAATCACTTAGCATATAGTTCATTCATTTAAGTGTATAATTCAGTAGTTTTTACTGTATTCACAGATATGTACAGCCGTTACTATGGTCCATTTTGGAACATTTTCATCACCTCATACAGAAATCCTTTACCCTTTAGCTGTTACCTCTTTACTCCCTTACCTGTGTGTTCCACCCCTTACCCCCAGCCCTAAGGTACTGCTAATCTTTCTGTTTCTATAGGTTTCCCTGTTCTGGCCTTTCATTTGAGTGGAATCATATAGTATGTGGTTTTTTGTTGACCGGCTATGAGGTTTGACATGTATACGCACATTACAGTGCACCACAGCAATCAGGATGTGGAACTAGTCTTTCATCCCAGAAAGTTCTCTTGGCCCCTTTTCGTTCAGTAACCCCCACCCCACTCCTAGCCCTAGGCAACTACTGATCTGCTTTCTTTCACATAGTATAATGAATTGTTCAGTTTTAAAATACTCAATAAAGAAAAAAAATTTACCGAACATAAAATTGTGTAGTGCCATTACAATTACTAAATAAATAAATGGAAAATACATTCTATTTATTCAATTCATAAAACCTAAGAAATTTAATTTTGAAAGTTTTTATCATGAAATGTGATTACAGTTTTTTTGGTTCACCATCATTAATTATATATATAATTTAGATAATTCGTATTGTTACTATAGTCATTCATTTTCGGGTGTTGGTATTGGTTTACTTTTATTCCTATGTCATACTTTATTTTGTATCATACTGTTATTACAGATTAAAAGACCTTATTTTCATGTGAAACCATTGGAGAAGGCACAACTAAAAAACTGGAAAGAGTACTTAGAATTTGAAATTGAAAATGGGACTCATGAACGAGTTGTGGTTCTCTTCGAAAGATGTGTCATATCATGTGCCCTCTATGAGGAGTTTTGGATTAAGGTAAGAAAATTAGATGCTCTGAAACTTGAACATATTATAAACATTGATCTAGTGACTAACCTTTTTTGTACTTCTGTTGAATGTTGTTCATATAACTATATCTGTTGCATTAGGAGATGGTCTGCTTGCAACCAGATTTGACTGCTGCATATGCCAACCTCGTTGCCTCTCTTCGTCCTTCCTTACAGAAACTAGTCTAGTGGTTCAATAAAGGTGCTGAATGGGTTTAAAAATAGAATTTTATCGTTCTGTCACATATTTAATGGCTTGTTCAACTGTAAATTATTCAGTATTTCCTCTGTTTCTATATATAGTATGCCAAGTACATGGAAAACCATAGCACTGAAGGAGTGAGGCATGTCTTCAGCAGAGCTTGCACTATTCATCTCCCAAAGAAACCCATGGTGCATATGCTTTGGGCAGCTTTTGAGGAACAGCAGGGTAAGAATGAGAAAATTCAGTTGATATTTTTGGGATTTTAAGTTATTCAGGATAAAGTTCTAGGAACTGAGTCTTGAGGGATGGTATAAAGCAGAGGTCAATAAACTTTTTCTGTAAAGGGCCAGATAGTAAATGTTTTAGGCTTTGCAGGCCATATGGTCTCTTTCCTGACGACTCTGCTATTGTAGCCCAGAAACAAATGAGCGTGGCTGTTATTCACTTTTAAATTAAAACAAACAAACAAAGAGGGCTGGATTTAGCCTGTGACTGTTATTTGCCAGTACCTTGATAAAGGATATTTCAGAAGGTGAACAAAAGCATAAACATTTAATTAACATTTCTAGGTAATATTAACGAAGCCAGGAATATCTTGAGAACATTTGAAGAATGTGTTCTAGGATTGGCAATGGTTCGTTTGAGAAGAGTAAGTTTAGAACGACGGCACGGAAATATGGAAGAAGCTGAACATTTGCTTCAGGATGCCATTAAGAATGCCAAATCAAATAATGAATCATCGTTTTATGCTATCAAACTAGCCCGGCATCTTTTCAAAATACAAAAAAACCTTCCAAAATCAAGAAAGGTGCTTTTGGAAGCAATCGAAAGAGACAAAGTATGTATTTGTATTTTAGAATATCTTTCATTAAAAAACAACAACAACAACAAAAAAACAGTGGTTGTTTCTTATTTTGGCAACTATGATGAAAGATTTGGTCTGTATGTAGTATGTTTTATTACTAAATGAAGACAACAGTCCCTCTAAACTGATGTTGCCATTCTTTAAAAAGTTTTCAAATTATTAGGAATTAAAAGGTTGAGAAAATTAAGATTCTTGGATTAAAAATTGTTGCAGACATTGTGACACTTTCTATTTCTCTCACATTTAGAAATTTTACAGCAAATTTACTGATTATTTTAAGTAGAGAACCTGGGAGAATACCTTGTAAACAAAAGCATGGCAGTTGTCTACGTTTTAGCAGCCATAGCAGTGAGATTCTCCTTTTCCAAAGTATTTCACTTAATTTATCAGTTGATAAAAGGCTCACTTTTTAGATTTTCAACTAAAACCAGGTCTGTTTAAGACCCAGGTCTATAAGAGTGTGTTTCCAGCTGCAGTTTAAGATCATTACAGTTGTAAAGATTTAAATTAATGGGAACTGTAGATGTTTTATTTTATATTTGTAATGGTAAGGTCAAGCCACATTAAACCCAAGATAGGATATTAGAGTTTTAACTTGGTATTTAACAGTTTGCATAATTTGGGAGATACTAGGATGATGTCATTACTTCTCAATGTGCTAATTAGATTTTTCACCTGTTTTGATGTATGCTCAAAACATTTAACATGAGTTACATTTTAATATGATTTTCAGTATTTTTCAAATTTAGACATAAAAGTTAAGGCGTTTTAAATATCTGTGTTCTAATCAGAATATCTTAGAAATATTATTAATTGATACTGCTTTTTACACAGGAGAATACAAAGTTATACCTCAATTTACTTGAAATGGAATATAGTGGTGACCTCAAACAAAATGAAGAAAATATCCTAAATTGTTTTGACAAAGCTATACATGGTTCATTACCTATTAAAATGAGAATTACATTTTCTCAGAGAAAAGTGGAATTTCTTGAAGATTTTGGTTCAGATGTTAATAAGTAAGATCTTAATTATTATTTATTTGCATAGTAAATGAGCATTGATGATTTTGGATGGGAGTTGATGATTAGTAAAAATTAATATGTTGTTAAATTTAAAATGTTTGCCTAGGTTACTTTTTCCTCATATATATGGAGGGTAAATTCAATTTTGCAAATATGTATGTGTTTAAATAGGATAGATGGTTTGTCTTTCCTTCAAAATTGTTTTCAAAATTTTAGCACTGTAATGTAAACAATGAGAGAAAGCAGGAAATAGCAATCCCATGAAAAAAGAAATGGGTCAAGGATTGAACCCTAAAACACAGAAATAGGATATAGGCCACTAAAGGTGGATGGGCCTAATCTGAAATAGGGATGCTGTTTTATCTCTGATGGAGAAAATGGATATGGTTGCACAGATCATGCCTAATGGACTCAATTTAATGCACTGTAAGAAGCTGAAAGTTGAGGGTGGTGGAAGGATTTACTCTAAGGGGTTTGGGGAAAGGAGAAGCTTACGATTTATATTTGCAAAATAGAAGAGTAGAAGTATTGGTTAGAGTATTGCTGCTATTCTTTCTTAACTGATTCTAGTAGGGAACTAGCCCACTTCTTAGTAGGCATATCCCTTTTCTAATTACCCTAATTTAGAGTAATTTCCATCGAAAGAGCTGTTGATAAAATGAGGATTAATGTGTCTTTATATATGTGTGTATACATTTTTGATGGTTGAGTAAAACTTTAGCTAAACTAAAAATTTTAACATAAATTAATTTTAATACAATTGTATATATGCGTTTGACACATTAAATGTGTTTTATGAATTATCTAATGTAAAATATGTAAGTCTAATGAAGGTATAGGTACTGTTTTGTTGTTGGTAGTGGTACTGTGCTTTTAATAGATGAAGAGAAGCTTAAAGAGAGTAGAAGTTTTTCCAAAGGTCAGCTAGCTATTATTTCATTGTACAACTGGGATTAGAACTTGCTTCAAAGTCTATGCTTCTAACCACCTGTGCTGTATATTTAGTGTCTTCTGTTTATTTTGAACTGAAGAAAGTTCACAAAGGAAATGGGATATTTAATTCCAGGTTTTAGTCTAGTGGATGGTATGATGATCAGAGGAAATAATGTAAGTATATGAGGTCGCACAAAACTTTTAAAGAAGGCTGTGACTTCTGTGGATCAGAATGGATTTGTCATGCTTCACAGAGATGGGGTTTCATTTAGGTACTACTGGATTCTGACAAGGAGAGGATAAAATGGTGGAAGAAAGGGAAAGTTCATTTAAAAGTAACATCTGCTTCACTGGAGGGCTTTTGAAGTGGAAGTGTGATGTTGGTTGTGCTGTGCATTGCCGGTTAGGCCCTTGCAAATATATAGAGTGTCTGTATATCAGGTCTAAGATTGTTGTCGTTGAAATTTAATAAGGGAATGATTGAAAAATAAATGAGCTTAGAAATTAGAAACTTAGAAATTTAGGTAGCAGTATAACGTATTGGTAAGAATTGATATTTAATTCAGACAAATATATGATTAAATCCTAGCTGTGTCACTTATCATTTGTGTATTCCTTAGTTTTCAAATTTTCTCATGTTATGATTGAATCTCTCTTATTACCTAACCCACAGTTTGTTAAAAGTCTTAAAAAAAACTTGGTCCATTTAAAGTGCCTGACGTTGAGTAAACACTCAACCAGAGATTGGTGGTATTAACAGTTTAATAGCCTCTTGAACATTTTGGGATTAGAATTACTGGTTATCATTAGATGTGCATATATGCAGACTGCCCAGCAAAGTTGTGTATGCATGTAAAGTATATTAAGGTCATTTCTACAGAAATGTTAATTATCTGTGTTCAGGTTTATGATTACTTTAAAAAATAAGGCCATTTGTCTTCATAAAAAATATTTCAGAAAATGGTAAAAGGAAAACAAAATCTTTAGGATTTTACAGTCAGTTTGGCTTCAAGTGACATCGTTTTTGAAGTTCTGAGTTCCAGGTGAGACTTACAATGCACATAACATGTTAGAATTTTTTTATTTATTAAAAATTATCTTTTACAAAGAAAGATTTACTTGAGAGAGAGAGAGCACGTGCACGCATGAAGGGGGAGGGGCAGAGGTAGAGGGTGAGTCTTAAGCACACTCTGCCCTGAGTGCAGAGCCTAACATGGGCATGATCTCATGACCCAGAGAGCATGACCTGAGCTGAAACCAAGAGTCGGATGCTTAACCAACTGTGCCATGCAGATGCTTCCTAAAAAATAATTTTTTTAAAACTGTGGTAACACTTACATTGTAGTTTTATATTAGTTTTTTTTTAAAAGATTTTATTTGAGAGAGTGCATGAGTCGGGTAGGAGGTGTTAGGAGGGGGCAGAAGGAGAGGGAGAAGCAGGCTCCCCACTGAGCAGGGACCCGGATGTGGGGCTCGATCCCAGGACCCTGGGATCATGACCTGAGCCGAAGGCAGACGCTTAACTGGCTGAGCCATCCAGGTGCCCCTGTAGTTTTATATTAGTTTTAATTCAGTTTATCACATGGCCAAAGTTTAAATATACTTTATCTCAACTGGTGTCAAGTGTCTTTAATAAACATTGTTACATTAGGTCTCAAAGTACATAAATTACAGAATGGTCAGGACTCATTCTTTGCACTGGAGAAAAACACTCTCTCAAGGTCACTATTTTAGTCGTGTAATAATTTCGTAGGCATGCTCTTGCCATTTGTTAGAAATGATAATCAAAGGTAGCTTTTGACTAATATCCCATCAACTTCAGCCAACTGTAGTACAGAGAACAGGCATTTTTCTAGTAGCTCAGAAATCCCAGGACTTACTAAATGTCTTGGTTTGGGTCATACTATTGGTCGGGTGTATATAGTACTGTAATTGGCCAGTCCTGAATCCCTGAAGCCCCATTTGAATCACATGGGCTGAGAAGGAAAGTTCAGAGTAGTGGTTCCCCAAAGAAAATACACTGGAAAAGGTAGCTGGGTGGTTTGCTTATTGGTTCATTTAAAAAAAAGTCAGTGGCTGTTCTTGCAACATATCTTTGTTTCCAAGTGGAAGTAAATCCAAAACATTGTAAGTTTGGTTTTTGTATATTCCAGAGGATTTTTTTTTTTCCTTCCCTCTCAGGCTTCTGAATGCTTATGATGAACATCAAACACTCCTAAAAGAACAGGATTCTTTAAAAAGGAAAGCAGAAAATGGGTATGTAACTCCTTGCTGAATCAGGAAGGGATGCTTAAAAGAAGACATGTCATTGTGGAAATTTAAAGATAAATATTTTTACATGTTACCTTCATGTTGTGGTAATTTAGATTTTTTATATTCATGATTTAAAAGAATCATACAAAACTGAGTGGTTAAAAACTTTACTAAAACAAATATACATTACACATTCATCCATTTGTTTTAAAAGTACTGACTTCTGAGACTTTTGAAAGTTTCTGTTTGTCCTTTTATTTAGATCAGAAGAACCCGAAGAAAAGAAAGTTCACACAGAAGATACAACTTCATCATCTACACAAATGATTGATGGTGATTTACAGGCAAATCAAGCTGCGTATAATTATAGTGCCTGGTATCAAGTGAGTTCGTATAATTGAATTTTTTGTTCTTAGATGTTAATTAGAAAAGCATAGATTAGGTGTTTTTGTTTTTTTTTTTTAAACAAGTACTTCTACTCCAGACTTATAATAAATTGTCTTGTGGTTAAGTCTTAGAATTTTAGGAGTGAACACATGCCAGTTTTCTTAAATGTATCTGCTTTTCAGTTCTAGCATGCTAACATGTGTGCTTTTTCCTTTCAGTACAATTATCAGAATCCTTGGAATTATGGACAGTATTACCCTCCCCCTCCAACCTGATGAGAAAATATATCAGATGGAATGTGTGAAAAATACGAAATTATTTTTTTTTAACGAGGGATGTAAACATAGCATAAACTTGTTGTATTTGATAACTTGTCTTCCTGTTTCTGTGTAACATGATTTGTTTAGTAATAGGGGAAAATGTCACTTAGTAGCTTACCACAGATACTATTTCCTACCATTTATAAAATTTACTTTTTATTGGAGAACTATTTTTTTGATTTTTGCATTAAGTGGTCTAGAATTCTTTTGCAATGCATTTGCAACAGAGTTTTGTAGCCTTAAGGGGTAGGAAAAATCAACTGACTGCAAATCATGTCAGTGTAGTACAAGATTCTGAAAATACGTAAGGGCTGGTTATTAAGGATTTACCTCTAAAAAAAATGGATTTTTAACCTTTGATGACAAGGTTTTGTCTGTTTGATTTATCCTTGTGAATTTGGATTTAACTGCAGAAAAAATACACTATTAAATACTATGTCTTGGGATAGAGATTATAAATGAAAAATGGAATGTTTGCATCCCTTTTAAAAAATGAAAATCATATCAAAAGTATGTTGTTTCAGGAGACTTTGTATTTAGAATATTCATGTAAAACTTGTGAGCAAGCTTTCATTTTGATCAAACTGATCATCTTCATTTTTGTAATAAAACTGAAGACTCCTCAACAAATTGTTATGAATTTATTGGGGGCGGGGCTGGATTACCTAACAGTATTTACTTATTATTAGTAGTGGTTCATTGGTTTTGAATCATACTTTTCTTGAATTTAGTTATCTTCTTGCCAGAATTAGACCAGTTAGCTTTTTGCTTCCTCAGTTTCTGTGCTTGTCTTCTCACTATACAGAATACTTACTTTAAAATTTTAAGAGGAGGGGCGCCGGGGTGGCTCAGTTGAGCATCCAACTCTTGGTTTCGACTCAGGGCATGATCTCAGGGTTGTGAGAGTCAGCCCTGGTGTGGGGCTCTGAGCTCAGTGGGGAGTCTGCTTGAGATTCTCTTCCTCTCTCTCCGCTCCCCCACCCCAGCTCATGCACATGGTACGCTTTATAAGAAAAATTAAATCTTGAAATAAATCTTAAAAAAAAAAAATCTTAAAAGCTCTTTAGAAAAAGACAAAAGAAGATTTTAAGAGTGTGCCTGGCAAAGCTGTCTAGACAATTTTACTGTAACTGCCTGTTCTGATTAAGCCTTAGCTCTGGTTAACCTAATCAGAACATTTATATATTAACACCAAACAAATCAAGACACTATGTTTTTATTGAGCCTTTTAGTTTACAACATGAGGTAAAAGGAAAGTCACGTCTCCTTAACCAATATTTTACACAGCTGTAGTAAAATATTTCAAACTTTAGGGAATTATAATGGATTACATATATTAAAAGTTGGGAATTGGGTAAACAGTATCTGGGTTCTTGAATTTTCCAGTTGACTCTTCCCTTACAATAGTAACCAGCTCTAATAGTAACATAAGTTTCTTCAAGGCCATGTTTTATTGTTGTTGATATCTTTATATCTGAAGCATTGCTATTTCAGTCAATATCCACTAATTCCACTTCAAAAATGAGTTTTGCATTTGGTGGAATTCTGTTGAAGAAGTTAAGGTAAATTTGATAAAAACTGTTTCTTCCTTCACTCCCAGTAACTTCAGTCTACAATTAGAATTATATATAATGGATATTGGGAATTATCCCTAAAGGGAAGGGCTTTATGACTGATTGAGGCACTAATACCTACAGCTTAGTGGTTCCTAAAAGTATCTTTGTGAATGGTGATCATAACCTATCAGGTATAGGCAGACTAGACAGGCTGAGCTTGGACTAGGATCTTCCTTTCCTGGACACCTCACTCGTACTCTTCACTAGGACTTTAGCCACCACCTAATGAAGATGGCTACTCTGTGCTTCAAAAAAAAAAAAAAAATGATTTCAATGTAGTTGGGTGTGTAAATTCTATTAAATCAAAGTTCATATGAGGTAGTGCTTTGATATTTGCTATGAATTTTAAGATGCTGAGTTCAGAGAACTGTGATTTTTATCTGATTGATCTTGAGATGCTTCACATGAGAGAGGGGGAGCTGTAGTTGGGCCATCTAGTTTAGATAGGCTTAGAAGAGGACTATTATATTCCTAAGTAATCTTAACTGGTAAGATTGGAGAGGACTTCCAAATGTTTTAGAAGTTACTTTAACTGATCCAACTAGTCCAATGGGAATGAAACCAACAACAGAAGAAAATACCTTCTCAGTTATAGTTCTGGCCGACATGGTCAGGTGGCATGGTTTTTTTAATTTTCACAAACGAGGCCTATCAGAAAAGTATTGTCATTAGTAGTAATCACAGATGCTACACATTGTGGGACCCATGGTCTCCTTAATTCTGCAACTGGCAATCCCCAACACGTGTTCCATTTCTAAGCTTTGAGTACCCATATAACTGCCTGAAATTATACTGTAGCATAAAATTACTACGAGCCATACTTGTGTCCTATAATTTGCTTCAGTTGTTTGTACTGGACATCTTAACTCCTTGAAGTAAATCCTTCATATAGTAACAGTTGCCTCTCAAAGATGAAAACTTAAAACCTTATAGTTTACCTCTTAAAAAACTGGAAAAAAGGTAGATTCTATTCTAGCTCAAGTTTGCACACTTTGTATCAGTAAAAAATACTAACTACTGTATATATTAGAGGTGCTGACAGAAGCATCTAAGTATCAGGAACACTAGTCTCAACATGATTCCTGATCTGGAAGTTAACATAAACAATATCTTTTATACCTTCATGTGGTTTTCTTCATGTTTTTTTACTCACAAAGGGAAAAAGGATACTTGGCATCAGGCTGTCCTTTCTTTCCATAAGCCCATTCTGGTTCAATCTCTAGTCGAGCCTTTTCTCCTTTACTCATAGTTAAGAGTGCTTCATCCCACTAAACGCAAGAACATGAAATAAAAACTAATGATAATTTGCAAAAAAAAAAAAAATTCATGAAAAAGTAGAAGGCCAAATACACCAAAAAGCATTCTGTTACTGGATTTCATTATATTGTAAGGTAATGTCCTTGGGTGAATCTTTGTCCTTTATTTCCTCAAAGAAAAAAAAAAGATACATTAAATAATTTTTTAGTGCAATATACTCCTCAAATGCTACAATGTGAAAGCACTTTTGTAAATGTTAGCTGTCCTAAGTTATGGAAACCAGCTTACTAGTACTCAAAAAACTTGCTCCACTTGATATATCCTAGAGCAAACTTCTGGATTTATATTATAAGGATAAACAACAGAATTGTCTTAAGATCACTAGATTGTGGAGTCATGATGGCACACATACGTGTTACGGCATTAAGACCTTCTGTAGAAGGTAAAACTATTCAAAGAAATGATACAGGTTTCTGGGTTGCCACTCTAGTTTGTCCAAATTTGGATCTTTTACTTTTTTTTTTTTTTTTTTAAGTAAACTCTACCCCCAATCCCCAGATGGAGTCACATGCTCTACCAACTGAGCCAACCAGATGCCCAGGATCTTAAAGCCAGTTACTAAAAACAGTTAAATCAACAGGATGCAAAGGTAAATATAATGACTAATATCATATAATCTGTTGAAATTTAACAGTCACAGAAAGCTCAAGGGATAGAGATCTGTCAAATAATGGAAATTAAGAATATGGTTCACTAGAAGAAATACACAAATTAGTCATAGAAACAGAAAAATTGATCAACTTGGTATATAGTTAGTATTAATTTGGTATCATCAGGTAGCAGTTAAGGTTATTTTCAACTAAACCTTTAGTCTCAAGATGTTTTATAATCTGTTTTGGGCTCTGAATATGATTGAGCTGTATTTTAGAACTTACCAACAGTACAAAGAATAACACAGAGGGTTCTCGTAAGTGCATTTAATAGGCATTTCAGTAATAATGTCTGATGTTGTGAATAAAGACATTTTAATACTAAACGAACCCTGCAATAACAACTTGATCCAGTGAAGCCGATAATGAGCCCTGCTCTATTACCTCCTTTTTTACACTGCTCAGTACAGCTCAATCCTACCTTCCCCTTTTCTCAAAGTTTCCTTCTATTATCTCTCACGTGTAAGGGTAGGTAAAAAAGGCATGCTTATGTTTGAAAGGTTTTCTGGTGTTTGAACCCTGGTTGTGAGAAGTGAAGAGGCCCAGAACAAACTTTTTGCTTCTATCATTAAGCACTTCAGTGAAGCAGATACTTTGTTTCTCTAGCATGTGTAAGTGGTACAACAAGTACGTAACATTTTACAAGAATCTTAAAGATAAATGTAGAAAGCCAAACTTGCTGATGAAGAATTAATTTATGATGAGAAAATAATAAAAGGGGTAGGCATGAAGAAAATATTTGAGTCTCTATTACACACTGTAGTTATGCTCATTTAGTTGTTTAGCAACCTTGAGGAAGACTGTACTGTCCATAACTGAGACCCAGAAAACTTGTGCCAGATCAGTAAGCAATGATAGCACCTGATGTGTCAGACTCCAAAGACTATTTTCATCATATCCCCAATCCTAATTATGGCACCATACCACATGTGGCATGTGCCAGAATATCTACTGATTCATTGCCATTTTTTACTTACTCCTCTGATAACTTTGCCTATTCCAACCTTAAAACTTAAAGGCTTGGCATTTTTCTTCTTCTTTGAACCTGTAAAACAAATTTTCCTTATAATGCATCATGAAATTAAATTCCAGTGGAAAAACACAGTGATTTAACTCTTTAATTTTAGAACTTACCATATTATGCATTTGAAAAGAAATAAAAATTAAGAAAGGTAACTCATCAAGAAAATTCTGTATGTAAAATAGTTATGGTCTAAAAGGGGGGAGAGGGTAAGGACCTATATTTATACTATTAAAAACAGCACACTGTTCTGCCTTTTACATTAAATATGAAAGCCTCAACTTTGGGACATTAATCAAGTTTAGACTAAGCTTATTTTTGCTTCCCAATGACCAAGAGGTATTTATTCACCCAGCCAATAAATAGTGAACTGAAGACCTCCAAGTCCAAGTAAATCACAGGTGCAAAAGACTTCTGGAAAAAAGTGACAGCCAAGAGAAAGGTACAGCCAACTGTTCATGTACCACGCAAATACTTCACAGTACCTTAAAGCTAAAAAGATAAGATTACATTTAGACTTACTCGTTTGAATATTAGTATCAAAAACAGTCCCATCCTGTAGTGTTCCTGTATACCAGCAATGAACAACATCTCCCTTTTTGGGAAAGTTGGTTTTATCTCCTTTTTTAAGAACAGATTTTATATATTTTGGTGGACCCTAAAAACAAAAACAACACACAGTTAGTAGCTCACATCCTTCTTTTAGAAGGATGACAGAGAATCCTTATAGAGCCAACTGTGACCCAAGTCTGGTCACAGAGTTTCACAAATTTGGTAACAAACTATTTTGCCTCTGCTTCACAACTCTGAGTTAAAAAAAAAAAAAAAAAAAAAGTCGCCATCTAACTGCAAGTCTGTGGTGAGAATATTAGTAAACAGCCTATCTATAATTTAATTTCAAGTAACTTCCAGCCACCTTGGAAACCAATGTTCTTTTGACAAAATTCTACTATTCAACAAACCATCAAATAAATCCTGTTATTTTCCAAGGTTAGAAATATCATTACTATTTAATTCCTGTAAAATCAAAAGGCATTAAATAAAGCATTGTGACTTTTTTTTTCAAAGATTTGAGTTGTTTAGCACCAATACTTGACATTACTAAATATTTTTACTACATCCAATTAGAATAAATACAGTAATGTTCCATTTGCTTCAGAACTTGAAAGTTCATACAATAAACAGAATTATCTATAGAAATTACCATAACGCATATTTCCTAAAACAAAACAGGATTGTCAGGGTCTTTTTTTAAAGAAAGCTAAAGGCTAGTCAGTGGTGATTCATACATGTGAGAAAAGCAGGTTTTTTGTTTTTTTTTTTTTGCAGTACTTTAACACTGATAAAGTATCAGTTTATTATTGATTTAAAAAAGTATGATAAACTGAAATGTAAGTGGATAGTCAGTTAAACGAGAAAGAAAAATTTGTGCCAGGGCTTTATTATTGCCTTATAATTACTAATGTCAAAAACTGCTCAAATTATTTGAGTTATTTTATCTGTCCTATGTAAAAATTATCATAGATTTTAAAATGCTAAACAAAAGCTCATTATAAACTGTGTTGTGTTCTGCCTCCCATAATATAGTGTTTGGTTCTTCTCAGTGTAATTATTATTTATACTATTTCAAATATTGTTCATTATAATGCATTAATGAAACTAATCTTTAAAAGTCAGTGTATCAATATTAAGCCCATTTTTATTTTATTTTTTAAAATCTTCTAAAAATTATTATTTAATTCCAGTATAATTAACATATTAGTGTTATATGAGTTTCAGGTGTACAATACAGTAATTCAACAATTCTATACATTACTCAGCACTCATCAAAGTAAGTGTATTCTTAATCCCCTTTACCTACTTTACCCATCCTCCCCAACTACCTCCCTTTTGGGAGAAAAACAATTTCTTAATCAAACTTAAGAATATATAGAATTAAAAAATATATATATATAGAATTTATACAGAAAATCTGAAAGACTCCAGCAAAAAACTGCTAGAATTGATACATGAATTCACAGGATTCAAAAGTCACAGGATACAAAATCAATGTACAGAAATCTGTTGCATTTCTATATGCCAAAAATGAAGCATCAGAAAGAGATATTAAGAAAACAATCCCATTTACAGTTGCACCCGAAATAACAGGATACCTAGGAATAAACCTAACCAAACAGGTTAAAGACCTTGCTCTCAGAAATATAAAACACTGATAAAAGAAATTGAAAGGTGAAAGGACACAAAGAAAGGGAAAGACATTCCATGCTCATGAACTGGAAGAACAGATATTAAAATGTCTATACTACCCAAAGCAATCTACATGTTTAATATAATCTCTATCAAAATACCAACATCATTTTCCACAGAGCTAGAATAAACAATCCTAAAATTTGTACAGAACCACAAAGACTCTAAATAGCCAAAGCAACCTTGAAAAAGAAAAGCAAAGCTGCTGGCATCACAGTTCCAGACATAAGTTGTATTACAAAGCTGTCGTGATCAAAACAGTATGGTACTGGCACAAAAATAGACATATAGATCAAAAGAAGAGAACAGAAAACCCAGAAATACACCCACAACTATACAGTCAATTAATCTTTGACAAAACAGGAAAGAATATCCAATGGGAAAAAGTCTCTTCAACAATTTTGGAAAAACTGGGCAGTGACATGCAAAAGAGTGAAACTGGACCATTTTCTTTCACCATACACAAAAATAAATTCAAAATGGACTGAAGATTTAAATGTGAGACTTAAAACCATAAAAATCCTAGAAGAGAGCATAGGCAGTAAAGTCTCTAACATTGGCTGTAGCAACTTCTTTCCAGGTATGTCTCTTGAGGCAAGGGAAATAAAAGCAAAAATAAACTACTGGACTACACCAAAATAAAAAGCTTCTGCACAGTGAAGGAAACAACATAACTTAAAGGCAACCTACATAATGGGAGAAGGTATTTGCAAATGACATAGCTGATAAAGGGTTGGTATGCAAAATATATAAAGAACTTATACAACTCAACACTCAAAAAAGAAATAATCCAATTTAAAAATGGGCAGAAGACATGAATAGACTTTTCTCCAAAGAAGACATCCAGATGGCCAACAGACACAAGAAAAGATGCTCACTGGGACACCTGGGTGGCTCAGTTGGTTAAGCATCAGCCTTCGGCTCAGGGTGTGATCCCAGGGTTCTGGGATCAAGTCCTGCATCGGGCTCCTTGCTCAGGGAGTCTGCTTCTCCCTCTCCCTCTGCCTGTCACTCCCCCTGCTTGTGCTCCCTCTCTGACAAAATTAATAAATAAAATCTAAAAAATAGAAAAGATGCTCATAATCACTTATCAGGGAAATGCAAATCAAAACCACAATGATATATCACCTCACACCTGTCAGAATGGTTAAAATCAACAACACAAGAAACAACAGTTGTTGGGGAGGTGGAGAAAAGGGAACCCTCTTGCATTGTTAACAGGAATGCAAACTGGTGCAGCACTGTGGAAAACAGTATGCAGGTTCCTCAAAAAGTGAAAAACAGCAATTGCACTACTGAGTATTTACCGAAAGAACACTAATTCAAAGGGATACATGCACCCCTATGTTTATATAGCAGCATTGTTTATAAAAACCAAGATAAAGAAGCAGCCCAAGTGTCCACTGATTGATGAATGGATAAAGAAGACATAGTGTGTATAGTGTGTATATATATATGTGTGTATATATATATACACACACATATACATATAATGGAATATTATTCAGCCATAAAAAAGAATGAAATCTTGCCTTTTTAACGACCTGGATGGAGCTAGAGTATAATGCTAAGTGAAATAAGTCAAAGAAAGACAAATACCATATAACTTCACTTATGTGGAATTTAAGAAATAAAACAAGCAAAGGGAAAAAAGAGAGAGAGAGACAGACAAACCAAGAAACAGATTCTTAACTATAGAGAACAAACTGATGTTACCAGAGGCGAGGTCAGAGTGTGTGTGGGGGGGTGGGGGTTAAACAGGTGATGGGGATTAAGAAGTTTACTTGTGGTGATGACCACCAGGTGCTATGTGGAAGTGTTGAAGTACTATACTGTACACCTGAAATGAATATAACACTATATGTTAACTAACAAATTAAAACTTAAAAAAATTTAAAAAAAGAATATGTAGCATTTTATACTACAAAATATTTAATAATGGGAAAAGAAAATAAAAGACATTAAACATCTCGTATTTGCCAGTTATATAACATATACCATCCCACTTACTCTTAATCCTCTGAAGAAGGTATCACCTACTTGCATTTTTGCAGATGAAGAGACTGAGGTTCAGGGAATTTGCAACAAGAGCTGACGAGTAGCAGAGAACGAATATGGACTTGGGTTTGTCTGAATCCAAAGCCCCTGTTCCTTCCACTATGTTCCTTCCACTAAATACCTCAAATAATAGTACTGATGATATTTTTTTTTTTTTAAAGATTTTATTTATTTGACAGAGAGAGAGAGAGAGACAGCCACTGAGAGAGGGAACACAAGCAGAGGGAGTGGGAGAGGAAGAAGCAGGCTCCCAGCAGAGGAGCCTGATGTGGGGCTCGATCCCAGGACCCTGGGATCACGCCCTGAGCCAAAGGCAGACGCTTAATGACTGAGCCACCCAGGTGCCCCAGTACTGATGATAGTGAACTTCTACTGATATTAGTTAAGATAGTTAGCAACTACTGAGCACCCTCTATGTGCACTATCCAAATGCTTTACATAAATTAACTTTTTTTTTTTTTAAAGATTTTATTTATTTATTCGACAGAGATAGAGACAGCCAGCGAGAGAGGGAACACAAGCAGGGGGAGTGGGAGAGGAAGAAGCAGGCTCATAGCAGAGGAGCCCGATGTGGGGCTTGATCCCACAACACCAGGATCACGCCCTGAGCTGAAGGCAGAGGCTTAACCGCTGTGCCACCCAGGCGCCCCTACATAAATTAACTCTTAATTGTTCTTACCTTATGAGTAAGGTACTATTATTCCTATTTTACATTTATATTGCATCTCTTTGGAATGCAATTTAAAAAGGTTAGAAATGTGATAAATAATAATAATTCTACTGATACAAATATATGCTCAAGAAGTAATCTGAAGCTTAGGGAAAAAAATCTTTGTGCAGTTATTCAATGCACTATTATCCATGATGGTAAAATAACCACGTTTATGGTAATCTAATACTCAGTTTTTTATAATGTGGAAAAATTCAAAAATAAAAATGTGGAAAAATTCTTATAAAGTGAAAAATCAATAAAAATTTCTAACTATAATAATATCTCAACTATTTAAATAAATATAAACTTATGGGGCGCCTGGGTGGCTCAGTTGTTACGCATCTACCTTCGGCTCAGGGTGTGATCCCAGCGTTCTGGGATCGAGCCCCACATCAGGCTCCTCCACTGGAAGCCTGCTTCTTCCTCTCCCACTCCCCCTGCTTGTGTTCCCTTTCTCGCTTGCTGTCTCTATCTCTGTCAAATTAAAAAAAAAAAAAAAAATATTCAAAGACAACATTCTGAAATGTTAAACATGTTTATTTCTACGTGTTGTAATATTACGTATTCTATATTTTTCTATTATTTTCTATTTGAAAAAGATGTTATTTTTATATCAGAAAAATGATATTTAAAAAATATAGTTGACTTACAAAATCTGGTAATACAGAATGAGAATGACTACATAAATTGTTTATGCAAAAATATTACATTTTCTTAAGACTTTATTAAAGAAATCACATATAACTATTTGAATGGATAAGGTATGATTAGTGGACAATAACCACATTTTAAATTGTAATGTCATTTCATTGTTTTCCCATTTGTTGTCCCAAGTTGCTTGGGCATGTTGTGTTATCTACATTAAATCTAAGTCCTAGAATAATGCAAAAAAACATTAAGTTGGTGATTATGGCTCAGTCTTAGGTGAAGGTGCCAGTCTGCCAGGGATAGCCTCCATTTCAGTGTTTCACAAAGTATCTTTTACAGATACTTACTCCTTAGCATTAACACTGTTAGAGAAGAAAAGGGGTCTACCATAATTAAGTCTGGGAAATACTTCCTTAAACAAAGTTAGATATACCTCTATTCTGCATGACTTCTCAGAGCTGTCATCAGCTAACATGCACTGTGAATCTTCAGGGAGACAGAAGGTACAGATTTTGATGATGCCAGAAAACAAACCGGACCTTCTGAGACCTATATAACACACTTTGAGAAATGCCACTGTAGTTATTTGATCTGATTTTGGGTTTCACTGCAAGAATCTGCTTAGTTCATGGCGAGAAGTCAGATCAGTCCCAACGCTATGCCCAAGTTATGTGCTTGAATGGACTTGGCTTTAGATAATTTCTGGGCTTTGCAGCAATTTCTTGGTCCAGAGTGATGAAAAGAACTATATTCTTGAGACTGGGTCTGAACTAGATACTTGTAGACACAGAGATAAAAGAACTTTGAGAGTAATCATTATAGTTTCAGTTAACTGGATCACATCATAGCCTCTAAAAATAAGAGTATGTTACATAATTATCCCCATTATTAATTCAAGAAATATTTGAGCTTGTTCCATGTGTTAGAAACTGGAGATATATAGGGGAGGTGGTAGACATGGTCCTGACCCTCAGCCAGAGAACAGTCATGTGTATAACTGCATGGGTTATGAGACCTAAAGAGGAAGCACAACTGCTAAAGTGGGAATGACACAGTGACCTAACCCAGTATAGGCTACCGTCTGGGAGAGGTTTCTTTGAGGTAGGAGATTGGGGGAAGGCTTACAACAGAGAATAGCATTTTTACAGCAGGGCGCATCATGAAAATAGTATAGTCTGCAAGGGAGAAATGAAGGAGACAATGGTATGAGATGAGGCTGGAAAGACATGTAGCACATGTTAGGAAACTTTTTTTTAAATCTTCAAGGTCACTGAACAGCCAACTAAGAGTTTTAAAGAGAATTTACACAATCAGATTTACATTTTATTTTATTTTTTAAAAGATTTATTTATTTGAGAGAAAGAGAGAGCATGTGGGGGAGGAGGGGGAGAGGGAGAGAGAGTCTTAAGTAGACTCCACGCTGAATGTGGAGCCTGACCTAGGGCTCGATCTCACGACCCTGAGATCATAACCTGAGCTGAAACCAAGAGCTGGACGCTCAACTGACTGTGCCACCCAGATGCCTCTGAGAAGAGGGGTCTTTAAAAAAAGGATATACTTTAGGATCCTCACAAGACCGCTCTAGATTGTCTCCAGCCCTTACGCCCTTTTATTTGTAGCTCTCTTTATCTTAACCTCTTAATGACATACAATCTGTTGCCTCATACTTCCTTTACTGTAATTATCTGGAGGGTAAACGATTTTACCAATTGCTTTTGCAATCCTTTTAGTAATTATTATACCTTTATTTACCTTAGTGGCTGCTCAAAATTTGCCCAGTACATATAATATTTATCAAGTAATATTAGATGTGATAAACCTTCAAACTGCTTTATTGTGTGTAGATATCCACAAACATTTGTGCTTTTCAACCAACAAGAAAATATCATGTGAATTAACTAGTTTTAGTCATATAAACTTCTATAATTCTATATTTGAACTTACACTCTGTCTACAAATATACAAATGCTATACCTTCATCATTAGGTGGCACCTCTTTATAAGACCTAAAGATGATGATGATAATTATTATTATTATTATTACATTATTATCACTGATACTAAGACTGCTAGGAATGAGTAAGCTTAGTTAGCAAGGTATTATAAGAAGTGGCAAGATTATAATCAATTCAGCTCTATTGTGGCTTTGCTAACTGCTGTCCTTGGCTCTACTGAGGCTGTCCATTTGCAGAAATGGCTTTATGTGGTTCTTCAAAATGTAATTTGGTACATTTTGTACCCAAATGTAAAACCTATGTTGGGAAAGATGAGACAGATGACTCCGCACCCTGTAGCCAAGTCTGGACTACTTCTATTGCCAAGGATACTACGTACATTAGAAAAAGCTAAAAATAATCACAGTGAAATTTCTTTCACTCAGTCCAACTTGGCTATAGAATCAGGACCTTTAAATGGCTTTGGAAGCTCAGAAGTTCTAGTCAGACATAGAGGAAATATAAAATACAAAGCTAGAGGTATTTTATAGGAAAGGCTTATTAACTGTGAAGCACTGGTTCTTACACATTTTTTTTTTAAGATTTTATTTATTTATTTATTCGACAGAGATAGAGACAGCCAGCGAGAGAGGGAACACAGCAGGGGGAGTGGGAGAGGAAGAGCAGGCTCATAGTGGAGGAGCCTGATGTGGGGCTCGATCCCATAACGCTGGGACCACGCCCTGAGCCAAAGGTAGACGCTTAACGACTGCGCCACCCAGGCGCCCCTACACATTTTTTTCTGATTCAGTACATCTAAGGGAGATAACACACAAAATCAATGTTTGGCTCATGAAAGTAGCCATATACTCAACACCCCTTATGAGAAATCAGTGCTGTAAACAAATACTTTTCTTATATAAATATGAAAAATAAAATAATATTATATACAAACCTCATCCAGAGTCTCTTCAGACTTGGTTTCTTTGGGTTTATCTTCATTAAGCTTCACATTTTTCACCTGCTCAGACACTTTACTTATACTTTCAGTACCCTTGAAACGCTGTAAGGAAAATGTTCTAATGTTTACCATATTCAGGACTGGCTAAAAGCTAGAAGGGACATCTAGATTTTCAGCTTTTCAATTTAATGAACATCTACACCATGAATATAGGCTACATAACTCAAATACAAATAAATGGAAAGTGTCTAAGAATAAAGGAAAAATCTTTTGTTAAGCATTTTAAACAACAAATTATGAACCTCAAAGCATCTCACAATATAAATGATGAAAGGAGATCTTTAGAAAGATCAACTCAGGGGCGACCGGGTAACTCGGTTGGGTGTTGGACTCTTGGTTTCAGCTTAGGTCATGATATTAAGGTCATGGGATTGAGCCCCATATTGGGATCCATGCTCATGGGGAGCCTATTTGGAATTCTCTCCCTCTCCCTCTGCCCCTCCCCTCACTTGTGCTCTCTCTTGCTCTAAAATGAATAAATAAATCTTTAAAAAGGAAAAAAAAAAAGATTTAGAAAGGCCAACTCAGACTTGGATATGAATACAATTCACACAATTCCTGGGGCACCTAGGTGGCTCAGTTGGTTGGGCCTCTGCCTTTGGCTCAGGTCATGATCCCGGGGACCTGGGATCAAGCCCCATGTCGGCCTTCCTGCTCAGTGGGGGTTCTGCTTCTCCCTCTCACTCTGCCCCTCCTCCCTGCTTGTGTTCTTTCTAATAAATAAATAAATCTTTAAAAAAAATTCACACAATTCCTTAATAAAGACTCTTTGCTTTGGAAGATGGTCATTTCATAGTGAATAAATATTGGAGAATTTCTTAAAATTTGTTTTTCAAAAGCTCAGCCTAAGTCTAACTAAGATTTTAAATTCATTACTGAAATGGAACTTACTTTGAATTTTTACTTTTCAGTACCCTTATTTGTTGTCTTAATTTAAGCTACAGGGAATTATTATTATAATTTTTTAAGATTTATTTATTTATTTTGAGAGAGAGTGTGAGCACGGGGATGTGCAAGTGTGGGGAGGGGCAGAGGGAAAGCCTCTCAAGCAGACTATCTGATGAACAGGGAGCCCAACGCAGTGCATGATCTCAGGACCCTGAGATCATGATCTGAGCCAAAATCAAGAGTCAGACATTCAACTGACTGAGCCACATATGCATCCTGAGAATTATTTTTAAAAATTTTGTTCCTTTCAAAATATCAAAATATCCTGCCATATTGCTAGCTTTGCTAGATTTGGCAACTAGTCCATTCATGATTACAGTTAAGAAAAACTCCAGGTGGAAAAACTTTAACATATTCTGCAAATAAATTTAAAACTTCTTTTTGCAAATAAAATATCTAAAATAATATTCTGGTAATGAAATGAAACAATACTCACCTTACTTTCAAAAAGATGGTTGTAGGCTGTAACCAAATGGTCCTTGTTAGCTGTCTTGGCCACATTTTTAATGTTTCCTAATAACTTATGTTCTGCAAGAAACTATGAAGAAAAAAGCTGGTTAGTTGAAATAATCTCCCTCATGTAATAAGGGTCTAAACTTTAGAAACATGACATTTTATATTAGTAATTATACCTTCAATTAAAACTACTCATGATGGAAGAAATGAAATAAACATATTTTATACCCCACTTCATAACAATAAAAGACTTAAGGAAGATTAAAAAATAGTGTATTTATAAAAATTATTGACAAGACTGGAACTGTAATATTATGTAGGGTTCACACTGTTGCATAGTAACGCTTTTCCCATTACAGAACTCACAGAACATTTACACAGCAAGCCCACTTTGGTAACTGGACAATGTTGCTACTGGCAGGATGTTACTTGGCGGTGGCCCAGGGAGTCTCCAACCATGTTGGGCATAGCTATCTTGACAAATCTGTAACCCATTCTTGGCAGACTGGGAAGCACTATTACACAATGCTGGATAGATATATGGTGGTTAACTGTGTAGGGTGAGGAGTCAGACCATCTGTATTAAAATCCTAGCTGTCTGATTTTAGACAAAGGACTAAGCTTGCCTAAGACTCAGTTTCTGTATCATAGTGGAAGATTAATAACAGCATCTATGTCAGAGGGTTGTTGTAAGGATAAATACATGCAATAGTCCATTTAATCCATTTAACAATCTGTTGCATGGTGAGAACTCAATAAATATTAGCTATTAGGACTAATAACAATGTACTAAATAAATCAAAGTAACAGAATTCCACTTCTCTTAAAGTTGGCAAACTTAAACTAAGTTGGCAAATGGAGACCAAAATACTACTTCTGAAATACCGAGTTATCAAAATGTAACTTCATCTCAAAATCATGTAATGTGGGGATTTTAATAATGTCTTTGTTTTCCTTATTTTATTCTGCTTTCTTTTCTGCCTTCTGGTCCTTGATTCCTCATTTTTGTTATAGTCTCAAAGTTGTCATCTGGCATCTTCCATCCTTTAGATAAAGGAACTTTTCTAACACTATCACTGCTGTATTCTTTTCTCCTCTGCTCTTCCCCTCCCCCAATTATGTTCTAAATGATAAAGGCTGATGGGGAAAGGTTATTTTGATTAAATGGAAGTAATCAGTTGCTTTTACCACTCTCCTGATTTCTTTAGCAAGATTCCAAAAATATCCAAAATACAAACATCTCCTTGATATCCTATGATCAATAAGATAGTGATTGTCAAATACAGGTTTAAGTATGTGAATGAATACTGGAGAATATGCACTTAAAAGATTACTGTATTTAAAAAATATTTTGATAATTCAAGTCTCTTGAAATTGTCCCAGGTGGGCCAGTTTTACATTACATTTCACACTAGGATCATTTGTTCTATAAGAATTTGATGAAGTACAGTATTGAGGCATTAAATGTTAACAAATGATATGCCTAGTTTATTCTATTGTTCCAGTTGAAAATATGAGTTGACTTAAGAGAAAGTAACTCCACCTTTTAATGGTATAAAATGGAATACTTGAGGTGTGGTCTTTCTTTTAACCCTGTATACCCAAACACTGCGCATAGTTCTTGCTGGATGTCCTATAAATATTTGCTGATGTCAGGATACTTATTCTAGGTGTATGGAACTGGCTGCTACAGAATAATTTTATGTCCTCTTCAAGACCCCTCAAAATGAAAATAAACTTCAATTCTCACAGAAGAACCCAGAAGGAATTTTTCTAATGCAAGTTTAGAACTTGAATGAAAAACTGTAGAGAAACCATACGGACTGCTGTTTCTATTTCCTGTAAGTGGGGGATGCAGAGTGCATAAACTGTACAGTGGTTCAGCAATTTAAGAGAGGTATGAATGATCTTAATTTCCGAAGGGAAAAAAGGCAAGTCTGACAAAAAACAAAACCCAAAAAACCCCCCAAAACACTAGTGACCAGAGTCGGGTGGTTAAGATGGAGACTGTATTGAAAAATGCAGGGCGTACAGGATAAAGAATGCCAAATACATTTCTTAGTCTGTTTCTAACAATAGGAGATACTGCCCACTAAATGCGCATGTAACTACCCTCAGTATAAAGGTGAAAAGGTCATGTAAAGAGTACATATTTTAAAAAGTTAAACCGCAATCTACGGATTTTTAAAAATTACACGCATTAGTGCTCGTATTTAGTAACTGATGAGAAAAGCAAAACGCACATACCATTCCCACAAAAATCTTCACAATCCTTCCCATTTCTCTAATGGCCTACTCTCCTCTGCAGGAGTCTCACCCAGGTCCCCAGTGCTCGGGCACCCGTCCCAACCCTGGGTTCTTTTTTTCCCATGGCTTCCACCCTCACTCAAGAATCCCAATGCTCGGGCACCCGTCCCAACCCTGGGTTCTTTTTTTCCCATGGCTTCCACCCTCACTCGAGAATCCCAATGAGGTTTTAATTATGCGATTACTTTCTGCCTGACCCAAGAAATAAAGCCGATCCCCCCGCCCAAATGGGGCAGCCCAGAAGGGCGGAAGCGTGGCTCCCCCGCGCACGCGAGGCCTCTACGGCCTTGCAGGACACCCGCCACGGGAGGACGAGGGCGGAGGCACGGAGGAATACGGAATGTACGGGCATCTCCGGGGGGGTGAGGCGTCCCTCAGCCGCAACAGCCCGGCCGCCCCGCCGCCTCTGGTACCGAATCTGAACCGTGGTCCTGTAGAAACTTGATAATGTCCTTCTTGGGTAGCTGCTCGCTGCGCAGCTGCTCCACGGTCCAGGCCCGCTGTGGAACGGCCGCCGCCATCTTCCCCCGCTGCCTCTGCTTTACTGAGCCAGCCCGCCTCGGTTCGGCATCGCCCCGCCCCCGGGATGTGGCGTGGACCCAGCCTGGAGTTTGAGGGGGCGGGGTCACGGCGCTACGCCGCGGGATTGGGGCCCGTCCTTGAGTGACGTCAAGGCTGTGCTTTGAAGGCCTCGGTTGAGTCCTGGTGTAAGCCCGCTCATGTGGTCACTGCGGCTGATTACGCTGATGGTTTGAAACTGTTGTCCGCTCTTAATTGGAACCCTTGTGAGGCAAGCACTGTTGGTAGTGATATATACCAGCCATCACCTACATTTGTGTATTACCGACGGGCTGCTATGCCTTTAAAACCTGTCTATAACCCGCTTAAAGAAAACAACAGCATTCAGACTTCTAATCACGTTTTATGTAGTTGCAGCCTAAAAATTCACACCTGAATTGGTTCAGTCCTTGCCCATCAGGACAAACCACCCACCATTTCCCTTTTAAAACTCACACATGTAAAACTAAAATACAACTTCCCTTCCCAGCCCAAGAAATAAAAACACGAGAAAGTTTGTTTAAAAACAAGTTCAAGAGGCACCTGTGTGGCGCAGTCCGTAAGCATCTACATTCGGCTCAGGGCGTGATCCCCTTAATCTGGCATGGAGCCCCACATCAGGCTCCTCCTCTGGGAGCCTGCTTCTTCCTCTCCTACTCCCCCTGCTTGTGTTCCCTCTCTCCCTGGCTGTTTCTGTCAAATTAATAAATAAAATCTTTTAAAAATATATATAAAAAAATAAAAACAAGTTCAAGAAACTTGACCAATGAAACGAGGTAAAGAAGCTGCACGCAGGATGCTGCTTGCGGATGATGAAAGTGATATTACTAATGTTCAAAACAACCTCGTGATGTGTGTGCACCTCGTGTTACACAAGGAAGCAAATTTACAGAGGTTACTCCAAGTTGCCAAGGTTTAGAGTGGAGAAACTGGGAATTGTATCCCAGACTGAGGTAGAAAGCTATCGCTAGAATAGAATAATACCACACCGACGCGCACTGCTCTATATCATTTATGAAGATGTAATGGTGGAGTATTAGGAAAGCCTTAGTTGTTTTCCTTCGGATTTCCCGACTAATACGGGACCAAACCATTCTCTTCCCTCTTAACAATAAAAATAGTAAGATAATGGTCTGCCTTTCCAAATACTGTGAAAAAGAGACCAGGCATTTTTTTTTCTCAACTTGGATAAAGAAATAAGATATTTAATTCTATCTAACCCTTTTGTTTTTCATCTCTTCTTCCGATTTAAAAATACAGCCAACGAGGCATAAGAAGTGTTCGCTCAATAACGTTAAATTCACAAAAAATATGGGTATCCGTTGTCCCTGGGATCTCAAAGTTATTTATTTTTTTTTATCACATGAAGCAATATCATTTTAGGAATGAGGCCCGGTCACAGTCATTGGGAACGGAACTTATATTTAGAGTCTATGGAGAAACTGAACAGCGGACCAAATTTAGACTAACGCCATAACAATGCGCATGCGTCTCCGGAAGCCTCGAGGGTTTCCGGGAAGCCAGCCAATCATATTGCCGACGCAAACTCAGTGGCGGTATTTTCAACAAGAACAGGCTGCAGTCCCGCCCTCACGTTCCACTGTTTTGTGCGAAGGTAACTGATGGGGATCCGAATGGTGGCGGTTGAGCTGTTGGAACTGCTAGCGTCTGAGAGGAGCCTTTGTGGTCGTCAGCCTAATGAGCGGACGGCAAAGAACGCTTTTCCAGACGTGGGGCTCAAGCATTTCTCGATCCGCCGGAGCTCCGGGTTGCAGCTCTGGACCTGAGCGGCCTCAGAGCCCTGGCATCTCCAGAGCACATTTACCTCTAGCTGCTGAAGCTGCCGAGGCTCAGCGGGAGTCGGACGATGATGTACTGCTGGTTGCGGTGTATGAGGCAGAGCGGCAGTTGAGTTTAGAGAATGGCGGTTTCTGCACCTCAGCGGGCTCCCTGTGGATTTACCCTACTAATTGCCCAGTGCGGGACTACCAGCTGCACATTGCCCGGACCTCTCTGTTCTGCAACACGCTGGTGTGTCTGCCTACTGGGTTGGGAAAGACCTTTATTGCCGCTGTGGTCATGTACAATTTCTACCGGTGGTTCCCTTCCGGCAAAGTGGTCTTCATGGCCCCCACGAAACCTTTGGTGACACAGCAGATCGAAGCTTGCTACCGAGTGATGGGTATTCCGCAGTCCCACATGGCCGAAATGACAGGTATCTTAGAAAATGGGCTGATTTGAAATTAAGAGCGGGGTACTCGGGAAAGCACGCATTCTGGTGCAAATGGAGCTAAAGGAATTCCTGACCCATGAGGAGTAGTCTCCAGATTACAGTACCCGTATTTTATATCCTTTCCCTTAAAGCATTATCTACTTGTAGCAAATCTGGCCCTCACAAAAAGGGTTGCTTTCCTTAGTTTTCAGAGACTCCCCGTAATTTTTTCGGAGCATTTTGAAGCGATTTGTGTGTATACCCCATCAGAAGTGATAAGAGGTTTTCTAACTTTCTTCCCCAGAAAGATTTCCCAGTTGAAGAATTTGCTTTTCTTCAGATATTATGCCATTTTGTAGGAATTCTCTAAAGATAGTGTAGTTGTGTCTCAGCATTGACATTTGCATCACAACACAGCTTTAAAATGTAACATTTCAATGATTTGTTAAATTGTTTTTGTCTGAAGGCAGATTACCAAAGCAGGACTGCATTCTGAAATTAGGCCAGATTATTTATAGATATTTTAAAGATAACGGTCCTGGTATTTAGAATGTAGGATGTCACTTTTGTTTACAGGATCTACTCAAGCTTTCATCAGGAAGGAAATATGGCGCAGTAAGAGAGTCCTTTTTCTTACACCTCAAGTCATGGTAAATGATCTTTCTAGAGGAGCTTGTCCTGCTGCTGAAATAAAGTGTCTAGTTATTGATGAAGCTCATAAAGCTCTTGGAAACTATGCTTATTGCCAGGTAATATTTCATTTAAAAGCATTTTGTACCGTGAATATATTGTTAAAGAGTATTTTGGTAAATACTTATTAATGATGGAAGTTATTGATTGTGTTATCATTATGAAAAAAAAACATTATTTCAACGAAGGAAATACTTCATTCAGATCAGTGTCTCTGCCTTTTTTTTTTTTTAATCCCTAACAAGATCATTAGTGTCAGGTGTAGATGATGAAAGCCTAGTCATGGTTGAGGCAGTGATCTAAAATAGGGTATGGGTGGGGTTTTGGAACAAAGGTAATAATCCAAAGATTGGTAGCGGATATGCAGCGTCATTCCTTGACGGCTAGGTAAAATCATATTTAACTGTCGAGAGTTGTTACCAAGATTGAATGACATGATGTATGCAACATACCTAACACAGTGCCTTCTAGTTAAGTACTACATAAATACAAATTATAAAGGTGAGGAGGTGGGATATGCCTGCAGAGGTACTTAAGGTCCAGGTCATGAAGGCATTTGTATATTATGCTTAGCAGTTTGAATGTTCTTTGTAGGACATAGGGAATATAGGCGGTGGAGACTCATTTAAAAATGTTTACCTGGGGTGATACTTAAGATTTAAAAGAGGTTAGAAGAGAGAGGGCTAAAGGCAGGGTGTACAGTGAGGGAGAGGAGGAATTTAGGATGACTCCCGGGTTTCTGATTTGGAAGACTATGAGGATGTTGGTGCTCCTAGTCAAAATGGAGAGTTCTGCAGGTACAGAAGATTTGGGGTATTGCAGAAAGATAATGAATTTAGATTGTTGAGTTTGAAGTGTCCATGAGGAATCTAGCTATAGACACCCAGTGGGCAGTGGGCAGTGGGGGATAGAAGTATGAATCTCAATGGAGAGTTCTGAGCTGGAGATACAGATTTGAAAATGATCAACATATAGGTGGTATGTAGGTAAAACTATAAGCTGGTGATATCAGGGAGAGGGTATAGAATAAGAGTAGGAGGGAAAGTTGATGTTATTTAGTGCAAAAAGGTGAATTTACTGCCAGTTTGTGAATTTGTAGTTTCCCAGATTAAGGAACTTAAGTTTAAGTTAAGTTTATTGTATTATATCTCTGTGTTATCTTCTGGAGAATTGTTATCTTTCTTAAAATTGATTTTAGTCAAGAAATGGATGTAGGTGCTTTTCATATCTTTCCAAGTTAAATTAATACCCAGTGTGTTAAGGTTTCTGCTTGAGTGGGGCATTTAAAATTTTTTATTTTAAATCTGTGAATTTATTTTGTAGATTTAGCTTATACATAGCAACTTTAACTCAGTTATTTTCAAAAAATTTCTAGCATTGGGTGTTTTTTTTTTTTTCTTTTAAGTAGACTCCACATTGGGTGTGGGCCCCATTGTGGGCCTTGAACTCACCACCCTGAGATTAAGACCTGGGCTGAGATCAAGAGTCAAACACTTAACCAACTTGAGCCAACGAGGCACCCCACTTTTTTTTTTTTTTAATTACACAGCTTATGCTTTTATAAGAGTACAGTGGAGACATGCACTGATTTCATTAATATCCAGACCACCCTGAATGTTTATGGTGCCTTGACTATTATAGATGTAGATTCCAACAGGCATACCAACTCCATGAAGAATGTAGCTTCCTGGGTTACAAACACAGCACCATTTCCTCTTCTACAAAATGCATGAGAATCCTACTTGGATAAAAGTAATGTATTAGGGTTTGTCTTGCATCAGTTTCTACTTAGAACAATTCGGCGTTAAATACAATGTTCTATCTTAATATGTATTCTATATCATGTTAAAAAGAAACTCCATAAATAGTATTTTTTGAGATTAGTCAAGATTCAGTGTGAGTCTCACTGAATTCATCCTTTACATGGGTTAAAATAAGAGCGGTTTTTAGGTAATCTGGTTTTACTATTTCCTATATCTAATGCAGAACTATAGGATATTGAAAACTATTCCTGCAATTCAGTTTACTTAGGGGTCTTTTTTCGTTGTATTGGGGCCTCATGTGAAGGATCATATGGTAATTTGATGGAATATCCAATATTAATGATACCAAATGTAGGTGTTGAATTCATATGGCAACATCTAGAATGATGCTTGGTGCCACTGAGAAAATGTGTTAGAATTTAAAAGGAAAGTTGGATTTTTAAGGTCTTTTCCTTAAATATATATTTTTTTCATTTCAAATCTAATTTCAGACTGGTATCTTTTTTTCTATTTTTATGTTATGACTTATCTTCATCTGGTAGGTGTGCATGTGTGTATAGCTGTAAGGCTAAAATATGGCCCACACAACAGACAGCAGACTCTCGTCTTCTTCCATTTGCCCTTGAATTAACTAAGTATTTTGATTTGCCTCTATATTAGGCCTTGACATTGTAGCTTTATGTATAGAAGAAACCCTAAGGTGTTTTTGATTGGTGTAGAGTAAAAACCTGAATTGTTTGGTCTTCAGATAATGTCACTCATGATTGTTCCATTCCTTAGACCGTCAATACTCTGACGATGAAATAATGATAATGGAACGTATATAATAGCTTGTTTAACAGAATCACTGTTGTTTTTGTATTGGATAGATGAAATTAAATAACTTTTTTTCTTTTTTAAGGTTGTAAGAGAACTAGTCAAATATACAAATCACTTTAGAATCTTGGCTCTTAGTGCCACACCAGGTAGTGATATAAAGGTAAGTAATATGTCTTTCCATTTTTTAACATTTAAGAAAATAAGAACTTTTGTATGGGCCCAGATCAGTTTGTCATTCTAGTATTTAGTTTGACATCAAGACACAACTTTTCTTGCACATACCTATGTTTTCTTCTATGGTTGGAGAAGATTAGTTTTTATTTTTTTAATTAAAAAAAGGTTTTTTTCAGTAGTAGTTTTTAGATGTCAGTATGCATAAGCAGTTTGTTAAAAGTACTAAATTTTTTTTTTTTTTTAGATTTTATTTATTTATTTAACACAGATAGAGACAGCTAGCGAGAGAGGGAACACAAGCAGGGGGAGTGGGAGAGGAAGAAGCAGGCTCCTAGCAGAGGAGCCTGATGTGGGGCTCGATCCCATAACGCTGGGATCACGCCCTGAGCTGAAGGCAGACGCTTAACCGCTGTGCCACCCAGGCGCCCCAAAAGTATTAAATTTTTAAATACTATAAGTGTATTTTATTTTATTTATTTTTAAAGATTTTATTTACTTATTTATTAGAGAGCAAGCATGTGTGCGTGCACAAAGGCAGGGGGAGGGACAGAGGGAGAGGGAGAAGCAGGCTCCGGGCTGAGCAAGGAGCCCAGCACCAGCCTAGATTCCAGGATACTGAGATGATGACCTGAACTGAAGGCAGATGCTTAAGCGACTGAGCTACCCAGGTGCCCCAGTATAAGTGTTTTTTAAATTGTTTAAGTTTTCAGGTTTTGTTTTGTTTTTTTAAGTTTTATTTTGAACTAAGACTTCAGAAAATCTGCAAAAATTGCAGTCTCAATCTCTCCTTTGCTCAGCTTCCCCTAGTGTTAACATATAACCATAGTAAAATTATCAAAACCAGGAAATTAACATTGGCACAGTACTAGTAACTATTCTGTAGACCTGAGTTGAATTTTTTGAGTTTTCCCACCACTGTCCTTTTCAGCTCCAGGGTCTGGTCCAGGATCTGAACTTGCATTTAGTTGTCATGTTTCAGTCCTTTCTGTCTGTGATAGTTTCTCAGTCTTTTCTTGTTTTCCATGACCTTGATGCTTTTAAGAGCAAATGCCAGTTACTTTGTAGAATATTCCTCAATTTGGGTTTGTCTGATGTTTTCTCATGATTGGAGTGAGGTTATGTATTTTTGTCAAGAATATTCCAGAAGTAATGCTGTACCTTTCTCAGTGCATGGTAGCAGAGACTACATGATGTTGATTTGTCGTACTGCTGTTGCTGTTCATCTTGACTTGGTTAGGGTGATGTCTTCCCAGTTTCTGCATTTTAAAATTACTGTTCCCCTTTGTAAGTAATAAGTATATGCAGGGGATATACTCTGAGATTATGTAAATATTTTACCATCCAGTGATGGTTCTTGCTTACAACTGTTATTTCTGTGGTGTTTGTCTGATCATTGTTTCCTTCTTCTCATTTCTTTTACATTTATTAATGTAAATTCTTTTGTAATGAAGAGCTGTTTCTTCTCTCCCATTTATTAATTTAATTCTTTGTATCAATATGGATTAATGGATATTTTTTTCTATGGGCTACAATCCACTGCTATCATTATTAATTTTGCTGCTCAGATTGTTCCAGCTTTGGCCATTGGGATCTCCTTTAAGATGGTGCCTGTGTGCTTTTGAACATCCCTTTTTTCCTTTTGATTACTTCCTATCTTGCATCACAAGATATTTATGCTCATTTAGTATTTTTCATGCCCAGCCATGGAATCAGCCATTTCTCCAAGGAGCTCTGGTTTCCTTTATTAAAAGATAGTAAAAATGCAGGTTTTGAGCCCCATCTCATTACACTCTAATTTTAGTAGCTCTGAATTGTATTGGGCTTTGAAGACTTTCTAAGGTAAGTTTCAGTTCTGTCAAGTTGTAAGACTTTTTTCCTTCTGTCCATAGCTTTGATATTTTTCAGAAATTTCTATGTTGTCTCTCATCTTACTTCAATCACTTTTAACCATACTTGATTGTTTTTAATCACCTTTTAAGTCTTTGCTGAAATGTTGCCCCTTCAAAAAGTTTTGCTCTAAACTATCAAAAGATAGCTCTCCCTATCTTGTGATTTTCTTATTTTTTGAGTGTGTGATTTTCTTAATATTAATCATAATCTGTCTTTTTTTTTACTTATACCTGTATTTGTTGTCTTTTTACCCTACGAAAATAGTAGCTATATGAATATAGAGATTACGTCTATCTTGGTCAAAGCTCTATTACCAACTCAATACCTGGCATGTGGGAGTCATTCAAATATTTGTTGAATGAATGATTGAGAATATTAACATCTTACTCAGTTTTATAAAGTGGTCATAATTCCACTCCAGATTATGCGGACCCTCAGTAACTATAGTATACTGTATTAGGAACCCTACCAGGTGTTGGGAATACAAAGGTGATTAAGATGTGATTCCTATTGTAGAGGATTTTTTATTTGAAATTATATTTGGTTTGTTTGGGGCACCTGGCTGGCTCAGTCAGTAGAGCGTGTGACTCTTGAACTCAGTTGTGAGTTCAAGGTCCACGTTGGGGGGTAGAGAATACTTAAAAAAATAAATAAGAAATTACATTAAGGGGTGCCTGGGTGGCTCAGTCGGCGTCTGCCTTCGGCTCAGGGCGTGATCCCGGCGTTCTGGGATCGAGGCCCACATCAGGCTCCTCTGCTAGGAGCCTGCTTCTTCCTCTCCCACTCCCCCTGCTTGTGTTCCCTCTCTTGCTGGCTGTCTCTCTCTGTCAAATAAATAAATAAAATTAAAAAAAAAAAAAGTACATTTAGTTTGTTTTTTGAAAACTCATGAGACTTTTCTAGCTTTAAAAAAAACCCTTAATTTCTGGACACTTTCAGGACTCTCCCTGCCCCCTTTGTTCATTTGTTCTTTCTTTCAACTCTTTTTTTTTTTTTAATTAAGATTTTATTTATTTGAGATAGAGCATAAGCGGGGAAGAGGCAGAGGGAGAAGCAGAAGCAGGCTCCCCACTGAGCAGGGAGCCAGACATGGGGCTCAATTCCAGAACCCTGGGGTCATGACCTGAGCTGAAGGCAGATGCTTAACTGGCTGAGCCATCCAGGTGTCCTGAGGGAGAGAGTCTTAAGCAGACTCTGAGCACTGAGCATGGAGCCTGATACCAGGCTTGATCTCATAACCCTGAGATCATGACCTGAGCCGAAATCAAGAGTTGGGCACTTAACCAGCTCAGCCATTCGGGCACCCCAGTGATTTCACAATTCTGTACATTACTCAGTGCTCACCACAACGAGCGTAGTCACCATTTGTCACTATACAACATTATTACAGCATTATTGACTATATTCCCTATGCCGTACTTTTCATCTCTGTGACTTATAACAGGAAGTTTGTACTTCTTGATTCCCTTCACTTATTTTGCCCATCTCCCCACCCACTTCCTCTCTGGCAACCACCAGTTTTCTGTATTTAAAGTCTGTTTGCCATGGAACACTACATCAAAAACTAATGATGTACTGTATGGTGACTAACATAATGTAATAAAAAATTAAAAAAAATGAAGTCTGTTTGCTTTGTTTTTTAGATTCCACATATAAATGAAATCATATGGCATTTGTTTTTCTCTGACTTATTTCATTTAGCATAATACCCTCTAGATCTATCCATGTTGTCACGAATGACATGATTTCATTTTTTTTATGGCTCAGTAATAGCGCATTGTGTGTGTGTGTACACACACACACACACATATATATTCTTATTTATTTACTGACAGACACTTGGGTTGCTTTCATATCTTGGCTATTGTAAATAATGCTTCAATAGGTCTTTTACTTCCTTGGTTACATTTATTTCTAAGTATTTTATTCTTTTGGGTGCAGTTGTAAATTGAGTTTTCTTCATTTCTCTTTTTAAGATTTTAAGATTTTATTTGTCAGAAAGAAAGAGCGTGTGTGAGAGAGAGAGAGAGGGAAAGAAAGAGCGCAGGCAGAGGGAGAAGCAGGCTCCCCACCGTGCAAAGAGCCCGACATGGGACTTGATTGCAGGACCCTGGGATCATGAACTGAGCTGAAGGCAGACACTTAACTGAATGGGCAACCCAGGCGTCCTGTCCATTTTTCTTTCTACTACTTTGTTATCAGTGTATAGAAATGCAACAGATTTCTGTATATTGATTTTTGTATCCTGCAACTTTATTTTTTTATTTTTATTTTTTTAAAGATTTTATTTATTTATTCGACAGAGATAGAGACAGCCAGCGAGAGAGGGAACACAGCAGGGGGAGTGGGAGAGGAAGAAGCAGGCTCATAGCTGAGGAGCCCGATGTGGGGCTCGATCCCATAACGCCGGGATCATGCCCTGAGCCGAAGGCAGATGCTTAACCGCTGTGCCACCCAGGCGCCCCATGCAACTTTATTGAATTCATTTATTCTGAGTTTTTCGGTGGAGTATTTAGGGTTCTTTCTTTCAATTCTTGATCACAGTTTGTACTGGAGTTTAATAGTACAGTAGTTCTTTATACCAACAGGTTATATGTTTTTGCTTCAGTTACCCAGTTTCAGAATAAAATTTTTTTATAAGCTTTGGGTGAAGGAAATTAGAAGTATATCCAGCAATATATTCATAATCCTATATATTGATTTAAATGGAAAATATTCCATTAATTTATCAATAATTGATTTAGTATGGTATATGCCCTATACCCTCAATTTCTTAACAAGCCAATTTGTAAAGCGTTCCTAAGGTACATTTGTGTCCTTTAATAGTAATAAGACTTCTTTGTTCTTCCCACAAAAAAATCACTGGAAAAAAGTGTTTGCCAGGGAACCAGGAAATCTGGGTTGTAGTTCTGGCTCTAAAATTGACTATGTTATGTAATGTTTTGGGGATTTAGTTTGCTAACCCAAAACTTGTGTTTTGTCTGAGTCTTCATAAAATGTAGATGGAAGGAATATATCACTGCTATTGAAAAGTGCAAAATATGTTTGAGGAACTTGTTGGACGTTTACTAATATTCTTATTTCTTGGATGCTTGGCTGGAAGGGCTGAATGAAAGATGTTTCAAAGCGTTATCTTCCTCTTGTAAAGAGTACTTCTGATGTAATTTATAGTTAAAAAAAAAAAGAAGTTTAATGATATGAATTCTAAATTTTACCACTATTTTATTTTTGTTGGTAACCTAACCTTAAAAATTTAACAGGTACTGTACTTGATTTTGTGTAGGCTGTTCAACAGGTTATTACTAACCTACGAATTGGGCAGATAGAACTTCGTTCTGAAGATTCTCCAGATATTTTGCCATACTCTCATGAAAGGCAAGTTGAAAAGCTAGTTGTTCCCCTAGGTGAAGAACTTGCAGCCATCCAAAAAGCATACATCCAGGTAAGCCGTTTTTATTACTATTCAGGGTTTTGATAAGTGAACTGTTAATGCCTTTATTTTATTTTGTAGAATCTGGCTGTGAGAATATGTAGTTATATCATTTTATATAATATGTTGAAAAACTCTTTGAAATTAAAATGGAATGAGTACCATGTTTTATTTGTTAGTTATTTTAAAGAGGAAATACAAAACGATGGACCATTTCTAAAGCCAATAATGGCCTTATTTTTTAAAGTATACCTATTAATTACAGACACACATATAAATTGCAGAGTATACAAAAACCTAAGTGTATATAGCTCAGTGAATTTTCACATAGGAAACACACTTATAACACATGTCCAGATTTAACTAGAAGTTTCTTTTAAGAAAATATATTTTCAGTATTTTCCTTCTGGATCCCTTATATAGCAGTGATTCTCAACTGAAGGCAGTTTTGCCCACATGGTGACATTTGGCAATGTCTTGATACATTTTTGGTTGTCATAACTGGAGGGGGTAGAGAGTAGACTTACTACTAGAATCTAATGTGTGGAAGCTAAGAATGCTGCTTAACATTCTGTAATGAACAAGAATAGCCCCCCAGGGGCGCCTGGGTGGCTCAGTCGTTAAGCGTCTGCCTTCGGCTCAGGTCATGATCCCAGAGTTCTGGAATCAGGCCCCGCATTGGGCTCCCTGCTCAGCAGGAAGTCTGCTTCTCCCTCTCCCACTCCCCTGCTTGTGTTCCCTCTCTCGCTGCCTCTCTCTCTGTCAAATAAATAAATAAAATCTTAAAAAAAAAAAAAAAAGCCTCCCAACAACAAAGGATTATCTGGGCCAAATGTCAGTATTGTAGCTATTGAGAAATTGCTTAGCCAGTTATCAATTTCAATGGGAGAAATTTGAGGTAACACACCATTTTTCTATAGTTCATAATTACCGTCATGCTAGGAGAACATCTTGTTCTCGTATCTTCATTGTTACAGATTAAAGATGCCTGCAAATTCTTTGACACTCCTCCCATGGAGAGATAAGATGCATTTCCTTTTCCCTGTAATCTAGACTGGCTCTGTGACTGACTTTGACCAACAGAATGTGATAAACCTCAAGTAAGCCATGATGAACCTCAGCTAAACCGTATTCGGGAGAAAGGAGGAACCCGTAGATAGCTAGAATGGAGGGTGTAGACACATGGCTCCAGTTGAGGTATTACACTTAACATTCAGCCATTCAAGGCTCTAGACATCAAAGAGCAGAGATTAGCTGTCCCTGCAGTGCCCCGACAGAATTCTTTTTTATATTTAACATTTTATCTTGCAATAGTTTTAGACTTTCAGGAAATATGCACAAATAGTATAGAGAGTTCCAGTGGGGAGATACTTTGAGACTACTCAAATGTCCTGTTTCTCAGCATATTTTTCTCTCTAATTTTAGTGTGCAATGATGGTTCTTGCCTGCTGTGGTTACTTCTGTTGGGTTTGCCTAATCACGGTTTCTCCTTTCTCCTAATTCTTTTATGTTTGTCAATTAGAATGCAGACCTGTTTCTTCCTTTCATTTATTAATTCAATTCTTTGTGTCAGTATAGACCAATATATATTTTTTTCCCTATCTGCTACTATCTAATACTGATATCAGTATGAATTTTTTTGCTCAGATTGTTCCAGCTTTGGCCATTTATAGTTCCTTGTGTCCTTTAGACATGTACTTTTTTTTTTTTTTTTTTAACACTTCTTAACTTTCTGGCCTCACAAGATATTTTGTGCTCATTTAGTATTTCTCATGTCCCAGCCATGGAAGCAACCATTTCTCCAAGGAATTCTTGTTACTTTTATGGAAGAATGGTATTTTGAAACCAAGATTTGTGTATTAGGTGTGCTCATTGTTAATGTGGTATCTTGGCCTGAGCTCTCAGTGATGGGCTTGAATTCTTACCTGAAGAATTAGAATCATGAGCAAGTAAAATGGTTGTTTTAATTTATGATGTTTTCAAGTACTTTGCTATATAGGAATAGATAGCCAAAATATTCATCTATCATTTAACCTTTAATAAGTCTTTCTTAAAGAAAAGTTCTATAGGAATATGCTTTATTTTTGTTTTCAAATTATTTGTAACAAAAGTCTAAGCATTATTAATTTAAGATATGGCAAAGTATTTCCAGTAATCATTTCCTTTTTGATTAAGTTTTTTTTTTATTTGAATATAGTTGGCACACAATGTTATAGTAGTTTTGGGTATACAGCATAGTGATTTGACAAATTTATATGTTTTGCTATGCTCACCACAAGTGTAGCTACCATCTGTCACCATACAACATTACTATATCATTGATTATATTCCTTATGCTGTGCCTTTTATTCCCGTGACTTACTCATTCCATAACTGGAAGCCTATATCTCCCACTCCCCTTCACCTATTTTGCCCATTTTCTCAACCTCCTCCCATCTGGCAACCATTACTTTGTCTCTGTATATGTAGGTCTGATTCTGCTTTTTGTTTGCTTATTTGGTTTATTCATTTGGTTTTTTTTTAGATTCCGCATATGAGCAAAATCCTTTGGTATTTGTCTTTCTCTGTCTCACTTATTTCACTTATAATACCCTCTAGGTCTACCCATGTTGTCACAAATGGCATGATTTCGTCCCTTTTTGACTATGTAATATTCCATTGTGTATATGTATCTATATATACACACCACATTTTCCTTATCCATTTGTCTACTGATGGACACTTGGGTTGCTTTCATATCTTGGCTCTTGTAAATAATGCTACAATAAACATAAGGTTACATATATCTTTTAAAGTTAGTGTTTTCATTTCCTTTGGGTAAATACACAGTAGTGGAATTATTGGGTCATATGGTAGTTCTAATTTTTTGAGGAACCTCCATACTCTTTTCCACAGTGGCTGTACCAATTTACATTCCCAGCAACACTGTATAAGGGTTCTTTTTCTCCGCATCCTCACCAATATTTGTTATTTCTCATCTTTTTGATTTGGCCATTCTGACAGGTGTGAGGTGATAACTCATTGTGGTTTTGATTTGCATTTCCCTGATGATGAGTGATGTTTAAAAGATTTTATTTATTAGAGAGAGAGAGTGTGCACAAGTGAGGGGAGGGGCAAGATGGAGAGGGAGAAGCTGACTCCCCACTGAGCAGGGAGCCCAACATGGGGCTCCATCCCAGGACCCTGGGATCATGACCCGAGCCAAAGGCAGCTGCTTAACTGACTGAGCCACCCAGGCGCCACTCTGCTCATTTTTAAAATCAGATCTTTTTTTGGTGTTGAATTGTGTAAGCTCTTTATATATTTTGGATATTAACCCCTTATCGGATATATCATTTGCAAATATCTTCTCTAATTCAGTAGGTTGGCTTTTCATTTTGTTGATGGTTTCCTTTGTAATGCAGAGATTTATTTTTTTTAATTTATTTTATTTATTTAATTAATCTTTTTAAGTAAACTCTTCACCCAATTTGGAGCTTGAACTCATGACCCCAAGATCAAGAGTCACATGCTCTACCAACTGAGCCAGGCATCTCCAGAAACTTTTTATTTTGATATAATAATCATCTACTTAATACATTTTGTCATGATTAAAATCATTCCATTTATAAGGATGTAAAAATTATAATTTGTATAAACACATATAATAGGCATTTCATTTTATTGATGCTTTTGGAGTGCTTCTGTAGGTAATATGATCAGCAAAGCTGGAAGGGAGGAAAAATAGAACTCTACTAAAATAGCCCTATTTTAGGAACTAGAATTAGGCAAAAATTTAAACAGTTAATTCCATATTGCTGTACTAGGTCTTCATCTCTAGGTCTCTGTTTTCCTTCACTGTGCCATCAAGCTCAACCTGCATCAGGACCTTTTGTCTGTTATTTCCTCTGCCTGATATGTTCTGTCTTTAGCACTTATCATCATTTGATGTCAACTCAAATATTACCTCTCTAGAGAGACCATCTGTGTTTACCTTAATTAACAGTGACCCCATTTCCCTCCAAAACTCTATAGCATTACTGTGTTTTAGGTTCTTAAATGCATTTATTGTAATAGAAACTTTGTTCACTCCTTATTTTTTGCTTCCCTTCATTGGATGTAAACTTTATGAAAGTAGTGACTTCATTTGTCTCAGCTACAAATTCCCAGCCTTTGGAAAAATGCTTGACATATACTAGATGCTTAATAAGTATTTCTTGAAAGAATGAATCAACAAATCAATTTGAATGTACTCAAGACATTTTGATTTAGTCAGCAAGACTACAAATATTTACCTATATGCCAGAATTTGTTCTTCATATTGAAGATGTAACAGTGAGAAATCAAAGGCCCTACATTCATTGTGCTTAGATTATAATGTATGTAGGTTGGGGAGGGAGGGGAATTAAGAAATACACAGATAAACGCATATGTTCTTAAATTATGGTTGGATCCAATGGTTGCTTGTGCTGACTATCCTATGGATGTTATCTGGGATAAATGTTAAGTACTTTTAAGTTTTTTTGTTATTTTATGTGTTTACTTAAAAATTTATTTTAAGACAAACTTTAGTATGTAACTTCTCTTTTAATATGTGAGAAAATGATTGTATTTGAAAGAGGACTTTTGAACTAAATTTCACTGAAATTTGCAGGTTTTGGAGGCATTTGCCAGTTCTTTGATTCAGAGGAATGTTTTGATGAGAAAGGATATCCCCAATCTAACAAAATACCAGATAATTTTGGCAAGAGATCAATTTAGGAAAAACCCATCTCCAAATATTGTGGTAGGTATTTTTAAATTAATTTTGAAGAGAGGTTAAGTTTTTATTTAGACCCAAGATAAAATGTAAATAAAAATTGTTTTTTGGTATATATTAGCTCATCAAGAATTTAGATATGATTTATATAGTTTATAAGAACCATGAAAAAAGTCTAGTGAAAATATACTTTAATGCTTTGAATTAAGGTAATTTTATCTTTTAACTTTTAATAAAGACCTGGTATTTTAGTTCATTTCTGTCAAAGTGCCATGAGAGGGTAGAATATACTAACTTTTAGACCTAGAGCATTTAGTCTTAACTCTTGATACTAGAGGTTGGAGAAAGCATCATAGTAAGCTTCTTATTTCTAATCTTCCTAGGAAAAAAAATAGATGGATAGGAACATACCTATCAAGCTAGGTCCAAAGTCAGAAGAGATGTTCACAAGCAGGAAAGCTCTGAGTCATTCTTTGAACTGAGAGGGAATGCATTTGCAAAAGAACAGAGACAATTGAATGAAGGTATAAAGGAGTCAGTGAACAAGCCAACATAGCTGACGTGAAAGATTAAGGAAGTCAGTTATGATAGTTAATCTAGGTTGTGAGCACATAACAGTAGCTTTAAATGTTACACCAAGAAATGTAGACTTTATCGTGTAGTATCTAGGGAACCACTAAGGGAACCTCTTCTGTAAAATACAGTATATTATATTAAACTTTAATAGAATGTTTTAATTTCTGCTAGGCATTGAAGGTTCATTGAAATTTCAGGTAGTAAATCTAAACCTCTTGAACTTGATCTTACTGATGAGAGTTTGTATTTTGCGAAGAGGTGGTTTAGGTAATGGGTACCATTTAAGGACATTAATCTCTACCCTGCAAACATTTAAAATGATTATTACTGATATTAAATGCTACTAAAGATGTAAGGTAGAGAATAATAGTCTTTATCTTGAATAAAGGAAAAGAATTAAAATTTATTCTCAGTGGTCTCTTTTAAAAATTATCCTGTCTTATAGTTATACCTGTTGTATGCTCTCATAAAAGGAATATGTATTTCACTTTTCCTTGAGAGTAGTGGTTAAAAGCACAAGGACCCTGAGCCAGATTTCATGGGTTGAAATACTGGCTCTACAGCTTCCTCATGTATAAAATGGGCATAACCATAGAACCTACCTCCCAGATGTTGGGATTAAACGAGTTTGTGTAAGTAATGTGCTTAGAACAGTGTCTGGTCCTAGGACAGCGTCAGATGTTATTATGGCATGTGTAGTTGGTGTTAAATGTTAGTGTTAAACTGTCTGATTAAATTTTGTTCTGGTGTCAGTAACATTTATAAGGATAGGCCATTATGTGATTTATTTTCCATCGTATCCCAAATATCTATCTCTGTGCTTGATATGTAGTAGGTACTTGTTAAATAGTTCTGAAAGAACAAATGAATATATATACTGTTAATAATTTACCTAGAAAGAGAAACGGTATATGAAATATTTTTCTGCATCACTTATTCTCTTTAAGATGCATGTTTCGTATTGAATTAAAGAAAAAAAATTAAAAAGGGACAGATTTTAAAATGGAAAATACACTGGCACTATGTCCTATGACATTCAATAGGTGGACCTTGAATAGAGTGGTAAGTTTCACACAGAACATGTATCTTTATTTCTTCCTCTGGTTAAATTCGGTATGTGCTTGTTTTTCTAGGGAATACAACAAGGCATAATTGAAGGAGAGTTTGCTATTTGTATTAGTTTATATCATGGTTATGAATTATTGCAGCAAATGGGAATGAGATCATTATATTTCTTCCTTTGTGGAATTATGGATGGAACTAAAGGTAAATTATATGAAATTATTTAAAGGAATAAGGACATATTGTTATTTTGGTTAAACACGTATCGAAGAGTTTGGGTTACTTAAAAATGCTTTATTTTAACAAGCAATAAAATAGGGGTGCCTGGCTGACTCCGTCAGTAGAGTGCGTAGCTCTCGATCTTGGGATCATGAGTTTGAGCCCTCCTTTGGGCCTAGAGATTATTTAAAAAAACAAAAACAGAACAACAACAAAAACAACAAAGAGCAGTTAAATAGTTATGTAACAAATGATTACGCTTTTTTGTATTTGATAAATTAGTGATAGAAAGCAAGCCATTCATTAATACAAATGTGAATGTGGAACTGGAAATAGTTGCTGGCTTTCATATTTAAATTAGAAAAATTTGTATTCATTGCTAAAGTTTAACTTCTTTTTAATAATAAGTTGGATTAATTTTGCTATTACATTTATTAATTTGGAAAATATTTTCCTAATTTCCGAAGGAATGACTCGGGCAAAAAATGAACTTAGCCGAAATGAGGACTTCATGAAACTCTATAATCATCTAGAGTGCATGTTTGCACATACACGCGGTACTTCAGCAAATGGCTTTTCTACTATCCAAAAAGGTCTAGTTTTTCTTTTAAAATTTTATATTATTTCTCTTTATCATATTGATTTTGAAATGTTGCTCCATTGATTCACGTGTCTATAATTATTTCTATAGCAATAGGTCTATTAAATGCTTAAAGATTTTATTCTTTAAGTTAGGATAAATATATATATTCCAAGTTTATAAACTTTAAATATATAGTAGATGTTAGTAGTAGTTGTTATTGTTAATGAAAATTCTCAGAACTACCAAAAACTGATTTATAGCTTAACTAAATACATATTTTTCCCTTCTGCTTTGCTGCTGATTTCCTTTGGATTCTCTTTCAGAATGAAATTATAATAAAAATTCAGGGGCGCCTGGGTGGCTCAGTCAGTTGAGCATCTGACTCTTGATTTCGGCTCAGGTCATGATCTCAGGGTTGTGAGACTGAGCCCCACTTTGGGCTTCACACTCAGTGGGGAATCTGCTGGAGATTCTCTCTCTCCCTCTCCCCTTTCACCCCATAAATAAATAAAATAAATCTTTAAAGAAAATTTCAAGGTTTATTTTATAGTAGGGCTTATGTGCTACACAGATGCTACTATTTAAATAAACAGAAAAAAATTAAGTTTACAAATCTATTTTGAAGATTTTATTTATTCGAGAGAGAGAGAGAGAGTGTGTGAGCATGAGTTGGGGGAGAGGCAGAGTTAGAAGCAGACTCCCCGCTGAGCGGAGAGGCAGACGCAGGGCTTGATCCCAAGACCCTGAGATCATGACCTGAGCTGAAAGCAGATGCTTGACTGACTGAGCCACCCAGGCACCCCAAGAAATCTATTTTGACAAGGATAATTAAAATACATTAATGTAATTGAATGGAAAATATATAACAATTTTTTGGTGTTTTTGTTTTTGTTGCAGGAGATAAAAAAAATTTTTTCTATAGTCATCCAAAGTTAAAGAAATTAGAAGAAGTTGTAGTCGAACACTTCAAGTCATGGAATAGTAAGTCATGTTTGTAGCTTCAAGGCGAGACAAAGCTGCTGAAAGAGCTAAAACTCTGACCCATTAGTTTTTGCTTACACTTTATGGAGAAGATGGGCTTTTACTTACTAGGATAATAAACCTAAGAAAAAAAAGCTTTAAGAAATTTTGGGAGAGTGGGACAAGGGAAATGGTGGGAATGCTAAGAATAAGGTATTCTATGAAAAAGAAAATAAGTCTGGGGCAATAGAAGGTAAGCAGACAGTAAAGCAATATACAATATAATGGTGGGGAAAAGTAAAGCAGGTAAGGACATAGTCATGGAGGAGTGCTGTTTTATATAGGGTGTTAGAGAAAGCCTGTCTCTAGGGTGATGTTTGAGCTGTTACCTGATGGAAGTGAGGGAGAAAGCCTTGTAGATTTTTGGGGGGTGATCATACCAGGCAGAGAGAATAGTAGATTAAAAGTCCCTGAGGCAATGGGGTGTTTGATATGATTAAGGATCAGTAAACAAACCAATGCTGCTGGAGTAGTGTAATGAGGGTAAGAGTGGTTTAGGTGAAGATTGAAGAGGTGGCCAGGGACCACATCATATATGGCTTGTAGACCAAGTCAAGACTTTGGTTTTTATTCTATAAATGTTTATGCTTTGTGAAACCATTGTAGGGACATTTAGAGCAGTAGAGTGATGTGATCTGACTTACATTTTTAAAAGATCACTCTGGTAGCTTTTGCTGAGTGTACACATTAGCCACTTAGGGGACTATTGTTACAGTTTAAGAAGATAACAGATGATGGTGACTTGTACCAAGAAAATAGTAGTGTAGGTGCTAAGTGATTATAGATTCTAGATGTATTTTGAATTTGGGGCCAACAGTATTTGGTGATAGATTAGACATAGGATATGAGGGGAAAAAAAGAATCCCATGAGTGTGTGTGTGTGTGTGTGTGTGTGTGTGTGAGTGAGTGTGTATGTTTTGAATAATTATATGAGCAAAGAAAAAAGTTAAGAACAGCATACAGAAGAAAGTGCAAACACATTTAGATGCTTTTGAGATATCTAGGTGGAGATGTGTAAGCATTGAATAAGTGAATCTGGATCTCAGAAGAATGGTCTGGGCTTTTTTTTTTTTTTTTTTTTAAATCAGAGAGAGAGAGAGCGTGTGCGGCCACAAGCAGGGGGAACAGCAGGCAGAGGAAGAAGCAGGCTCCCCACTGAGCAAGGAGCGGGACTCGATCCCAGGACCTTAAGATCATTACATGAGTGGAAGGCAGCTGCTTAACCGGCTGAGCCACCCAGGCGTCCCTGGACTATTTTTAATCTCTTAACATATATATGAATAAACTTTGAAATCACAGCATGAAGGTAATATTTAAAGTTTCAAGAATGGTTATGATCACATTACCAGGAATACAGTTTAGAGACGAGAGGACCCAGAATGTAGTCCTGAAGAATACCAACATTTAAAATTTGGAGGAGGGGTGCCCGGCTGGCTCAGTTGGTGGAGCATGTGACTCTTGATCTTGGGGTTGTGAGTTTGAGCACCACATTGGGTGTAGGGGTTACTGAAAAATAAAATCTTAAAAAAAGAAAGGAAAAAAGCCACAAAGGAGGTTGAGAAAGAAACTGGACAAGTGAATGGCAGAGAAGCTGAGGAAAGAGACTATTTTAGCAGGAAGGGGAGTGTACTGTGTTAGATGCTGCTGAGAGGTGTGGTAAAGTGAACTAAAAAGTGAGCATTGATTTGGCAATATGGAAGTTATTAAGACTTTGGCAGAGGTGGTTCAGTAGAATCAAGGTAGAAAGGCAGGCTATAGCTGGGTGAAGGTGATAAGCTTTGCATTGAAAGTACCAGTTGGTCAGGAGTTGGTCAGATGTAGAGGCTTGATAATTCAAAGGATGTTTACCTAGAATAATAATCTTTGCAGCAGCTCTTGCTTTTTCCTTAGGTATTGTGAATTAACTTTACATGTGTTAAGTCATTTAATTCGTAGGGCAGTTATGAAGACTAAATGAGTTCATATATAAAATGCTTCATATAGTCCCTGGCATGCACGTAAAGATAAATATAATAGAAATAATAGGAAAGCTTAAAAATAAAGGAAGACATAAAAAAAACCCATACATATTCAATTATTAACAATTGCTATGTGCAAGTCTGTATACTTTATATTCCACTTGCTTTAGATATGAAAAAATTAAAGCTTAAAGGGATTAACTGTCATGGTTATACATCACCCAGAGAGTAAGTGGCCACCCTCAAAGATCATATTCTTACTTGTGTATTCTGCTGCCTCCCAAGCACAGAGACCTTGAGATCAGCTTTGTGATTGACTGTAGGATGTATTCTATAGTTATCCTTGGAGAATTTGAAAGTATCATAGATTTGGGGACAGAATCCCATGGCCTGGATTGAGAGAGTGCTTTTAGTGGACAATAAGAAAAGGAAATATTTATGAAATTAGTGGGAGCACTGCAGTTCTGTGATTCTGACTTGGAAGGTAAGGGGGAATAACCGGCATCAGGCATGAATTGAAGGACTGGGTAAAAGTGATTCAGGTAATTTTTACTTGATTTGTTTAGGATTTTATTATGACAGCCAACGAGAGGTAGGGAGCCAAAAATACTAAAATTACTAGAGTAGGTAGGAGGAAAACCAGCAAAGCTTTTAGATGTCTTGAATTACTTTTTTGAAAGAAATTCATTAGTATATAGTTTCAGGGTTGTCTTGAAGTAGTTCTTGGGTATATGCTTTAAAAAATGTTGTAATTAAAGTATTTTTTTTTTTTATATAGCTCAAAACACCTCTGCAAAGAAATGTGATGAGACCAGAGTTATGATCTTCTCTTCATTTCGAGATAGTGTTCAAGAAATCGCAGAAATGCTTTTACAGCATCAGCCAGTTATTAGAGTGATGACTTTTGTTGGCCATGCCTCAGGGAAAAGCATGAAGGGATTTACCCAGAAGGAGCAATTGGAGGTAATTATTTTTGGAGATGATGAAAACTAAAATAAAATTGATTAGCTTTGTACTTATACCTCTTTTGTTTTAACTCATTGGTCAGACAGCTACTTTTTAAAAATAATTTTGTAGTAGGCATGTAAACATAGGCATATTTTGAAAGATCAAAAACGTGGTTTTTGTGGTTTCAAGACTTTTTTTCAAGTAAGGTAGTGTATAGTGGTTAAGCAGAAAGGCTCTGAAATCATACTAGCTAGGTTGGAATCATGGCCCTACCACTACAAATTTCTTTACTTCTTGTGCCTCAGTTTTCCTTATCTGTATACATAGTTCTTATAGTTGTTGTGCGCATTAAATGAAATCATACTGTAGAGCTTTCAGTAAATGTTTACTTTTATTTTTTTAAGTCATGTTATTTATATATTCTAAAGAAATAATGAGCTTATTTCTTTTTTCTATTATTTAAAAATCTTAATTTAAGAATATGGTTGGGGAGATTCCTGAGTGGCTCAGTTGGTTAAGCATCTGACTCTTGATCTCAGTTCAGGTCCTGATCTCAGGGTCGTGAGATCAAGCTCTGCACTGGGCTCCATGCTGGGTGTGGAGTCTACAAAAGAAAAGAAAAGAATAAAAGAAAAAAAAAAAAGAAACATATAAAAATATGGCCAGGGGTGCCTAGGTGGCTCAATCAGTTAAGCTTCCGACTCTTGATTTTGTTTCAGGTCATGCTCTCGGTCAGGAGATCGAGAACCATGTGGGGCTCTGTGCTGGGCGTGGAGTCTCTCTCTCTAGCACCATGCCACCCCACCTGCCCTGGTCCCCAACCCCATATGCTCTCTCTCTTGGAAAAAAAAAAAAGGGTCGGAGGAAACCATTTATCCATTTATGCTCTGAATATGAGTCATAAGTTTTCTTTTTTCTTTTTTTTTTAAGATTTTATTTATTTAGTTGACAGAGACAGCCAGTGAGAGAGGGAACACAAGCAGGGGGAGTGGGAGAGGAAGAAGCAGGCTCCTAGCAGAGGAGCCTGATGTGGGGCTCGATCCCATAACGCTGGGATCACGCCCTGAGCCGAAGGCAGAGGCTTAACGACAGCACCACCCAGGCACCCCAAGAGTCGTAAGTTTTCTAAGTGCTGTAAATGGTTTTTTTTTTTTTTTTTTTTTTTTGAAATTTTAGACTTTTTTTTTTTTTTGTTTAAACCGTATAGAAGTTTTTGCAGGTTAGCTGTAGGTCTACATTTGAATAGTCACTGACAATCAGGTGTGTCTTCAATATCTAATTATTTTTGACAGATCTTGATTTTGTAAACATTAGTGGGAGGAATCCTATTCTTTAAATGTCTTTTATACCAGTCCTCATTGCACTCAGAAGAGTCTGTTTAAGCTGACTGTATCTGGTGAGGACAGTCTAAGAGGTTTTTCTGAGTCTGCAAGAGAATACCTGTGCCCATCTCAAATCTGATTATATGTATTTTAAAAGGTTCAGATACCTAGCAGGCTATTATTACTACTCTTAACATTTATATATGAATGAAAAATGAAGTGGATTTTTGTCTAGGGTGTTAAGCATTTTGAAATGCTAACAGTACCCAGCCTAATCTCTGGCCAGTTTTGATATTACCTAAAATCATTATTTCCTGAGTTTGTCAGGTGCTATAAGAAACCTCATTGATTTTATATTGATTTTGTCCTTTCCTCACTTATATCAATAATATTTTTATGTAGGCCAGAGTAACAACCCTTTTTATTACTCCTGAAATAATTGCTTTCCTAAGATCAGTTTTATTCTAAAACTTCTGTGCAAACAGTTGTAATTAAATTATTCATTTATTTAGAAACGGGAGATGAAGTCAGGGAGGAAGTAGGGGGCCAGATCCTTTAGGACTTTAAGTCATTTCCATTTTTTAAAAAAAGTTTTTCTTTAAATTTCAGTTAGTTAACGTAGAGTGAAATATTAGTTTTACAATATGGTGATTCAGCACTTCCATACAACACCCAGTGCTCATCACACAAGTAAGTGCCCTACTTTATCCCCATCACTTATTTTAGCCATCCTCCTACCAGCGCCCCCTCTGGTAACCATCTGTTGTTCTCTATAGTTAAGAGTCTGTTTCTTGGTTTGCCTCTCTTTCTCTTTTTTCCCCCTTTGGTCATTTTTGTTTTGTTTTGTTTTTTTAAAGATTTTTTTTATTTATTTGAGAGAGAGAGAGAGTGAGTGTGAGAGCAAGCCAGGGAAGGTAGAGGGACAAAGAGACTCCTCACTGAGCTCAGATCCTAATGCAGGGGTCAATCTCAGGACCCTGAGATCATGACTTGAGCCAAAATCAAGAGTCAGACGCTTAACCGACTAAGCCACCCAGGTCTTCCTCATTTTTGCTTCTTAAGTTCCACATATGAGTGAAATCATAATGGTATATGTCTTTCTCTGACTGACTTATTTCACATAGCATAATACTCTCTAGCTCCATCCATGTCCCTGCAAATGGAAAGATTTCATTCTCTTTTATGGATGAGTAATATTTCATTGTATGTATATACCACCTCTTCTTTATCCATTTTTTAGTCAATAGACAACACTTGGGCAATTTCCATAATTTGGTTATGATAGTTAATGCCGCCATAAACATAGGGATACATGTATCCCTTTGAATTATTATTTTTGTATTCTTTGGGTAAATACCTAGTAGTGCAACTGCTGGGTCATAGGCTAGTTCTATTTTTAACTTTTTTTTTTTTTTAAAGATTTTATTTATTTATTTGACAGAGAGAGAGAGAGACAACCAGTGAGAGAGGGAACACAGGCAGAGGGAGTGGGAGAGGAAGAAGCAGGCTCCCAGAGGAGGAGCCTGATGTGGGACTTGGGATCACACCCTGAGCCGAAGGCAGACGCTTAATGACTATGCCACCCAGGCACCCCTATTTTTAACTTTTTGAGGAACCTCCATACCGTTTTCCACAATGACTATATCATTTTGCATTCCCACCAACAATGCACCAGTGTTCCTTTTTCTCCTCATCCTGGTCAATACCTGTTGTCTCTTGTGTTGTTGACTTCAGCCATTCTGACAGGTGTGAGGTGATATCTCATCCTAGTTTTGATTTATATTTTTCTGATGCTCAGTGATGTTGAGCGTATTTTCTTGTATCTGTTTGCCATCTAGATGTCTTCTTTGGACATGTCTATTCATGTTTTCTGCCCATTTTTTAATTGGATTGTTCATTTTTTGGGTGTTGAGTTTGATTTGTAGTTCTTTGTAGATTTTGGATACTAACACTTTATCAGCTATGTTATTTGAAAATATCTTTCCCCATTCCATGGGTTGCCTTTTAGTTTTGCTGATTGTTTCCTATGCTATCCAGAAGCTTTTTATTTTGATGTAGTCCCAATAGTTTATTTTTGCTTTTATTTCCCTTGCCTCAGAAGTAGTTGCTACAGCCAGTGTCAAAAAACACTGTCTGTGTTCTCCTCTTGGTTTCAAGTCTCACATTTAGGTCTTTCATAAATTTTGAATTATTTTTGTGTATGGTATAAAAAAGTGGTCCAGTTTCACTCTTCTGCATGTTGCTGTCCTGTGGTCCAACACCATTTGTTGAAAAGACTGTCTTTTTCCCGTTGGATATTCTTTCCTGCTTTGTCAAGTTTTAATTGACCGTATAGTTCTGGGTTTATTTCTGGGTTTTCTATTCTGTCCCGTTGATCTCTTGTCCTGTTTTTGCACCAGTACCATACTGTTTCGATCACTACAACTTTGTAATTTAACTTGTAGTCCGTAATTGTGATGCCTCCAACTTTGCTTTTGTTTTTCAGGATTGCTTTGGCTATTGGGGTCTTTTGTGGTTCCATACAAATTGTAGGGTGGTTTGTTTTAGCTCTGTGAAAAATGCTGTTGGTATTTTTATAGGGATTGCATTAAATGTATAGATTGCTTTGGGTAGTATACACATTTTAACAATCTTTGTTTTTCTAATTCATGAGCATGGAATATGTTTTTCTATTTCTTTGTGTCAGCTTCAGTTTCTTTCATCAGTGTTTAATAGTTTTTAGAGTACAGGTCTTCTTTTCACCTCTTTGGTTAGATTTATTCTTAGGTATCTTATGGTCTTGCTGCAGTTGTAAATGGGACTGATTCTTAATTTCTCTTTTTGTTGCTTCATTATTGGTGTATGGAAATGCAACAGATTTCTGTACATTGACTTTGTATCCTACAACTTCCCTGAATTTGTTTATCAGTTCTACCAGTTTTTTGGTGTAGTCTTTGGCATTTCTAAATAGAGTATCATGTTGTCTGCATACAGTAGTTTGACTTCTTCCTTGCCAATTTGGATGCCCTTTATTTCGTTGTTGTTGTTAGACGTCTGATTGCTGAGGCTAGGACTTCCAATAGTATGTTAAATAACAGGGACGAGAGTGGACATCGCTGTCTTGTTTCTGACCATAGAGGAAAAGCTCTCAATTTTTCCCCATTGAGGATAATATTAGCTGTGGGTTTTTCATAGATGGCATTTATTATGTTGAGGTATGTTCCTTATGAACCTATGTTGTTGAGGGTTTTTATCATCATTGGGTGTTGTACTTCATCTTCTTTGTCAAATGCCTTTTCTGCATCTATTGAAAGGATCATATAGTTCTTATCCTTTCTTTCACTAATGTGGTGTCTCATGTTGATTGATTTGCAAATATTGAGACACCCTTGCAAGCCAGGAATAAATCTCACTTGGTCGTGGTGAATGGTTTTTTAAATGTATTTTTGGATTTGGTTTGCTAATATTTTATTGAGAATTTTTGCATCCATGTTCATCAGGGATATTGGCCTGTTCTCTTTTTTAGTGGAGTCTTTATCTGGTTTTAGTATCAGGGTAATGCTGGACTCATAGAATGAATTTGGAAGTTTTCCTTCCTTTTCCGTTTTTTGGAATAGTTTGAAAAGAATAGGTGTTCACTCTTCTTTAAATGTTTGGTAGAATTTGCCTGTGAAGCCATCTAGCCCCGAACTTTTGTATCGTGGGAGATTTTTGATTACAGATTCAGTTTCTTTGCTGGTTATCAGTCTATTCAAGTTTTCTATTTCTTCCTGTTTCAGTTTTGGTAATTTATATGTTTCTCGGAATTTATCCATTTCTTCCAGGTTGTCCAATTTGTTGGCCTTTGGTTTTGCATAATACTTCCTTGTAATTATTAGTATTTCTATGGTGGTGTTTGTTATTTCTCCTCTTTTATTCATTATTTATTTGGGTCCTTTCTCTTTTGACAAGTCTGGCTAGAGGTTTATCACTTTTATTGATTTTTTTTTTAAGTTTCTACATCATTTATTTCTGCTCTAATCTTTATTATTTCCTTCCTTCTGCTGGCTTTAGGCTTCTTTTGTTCTTTTTCTAGCTCCTTTAGGTGTAAGGTTAGGTTGTTTATATGAGATTTTTTTCTTGCTCTTTGAGATAGGCCTGTATTGCTATATATTTCCCTCTTATGACTGCTTTTGCTGCATCCTGAAGATTTTGGACTGTTTGTTGTGTTTTCATTTTCATTTGTTTTTATGTATTTTTGTTTTTAGTTCTTTGATTTCCTGGTTGACCCATTCATTGTTTAGTAGCATGTTGTTTACTCACCATGTATTTGTGGTCTTTCCAGATTTTTTCTTGTGGTTGACTTCTGGTTTCATAGCATTGTGGTCGGAAGAGGTGCATGGTGTGATTTCAGTCTTTTTGTATTTGTTGAGGTCTCTCTCTTTTTAAAGATTTTATTTATTTATTTATTTGAAAGAGAAAAAGAGAGCGAGAAGAGAGCATGAGTGGTGGGGGGAAGGGGTGGAGGGAGAGGGAGAAGTAAACTCCCCGATGAGCAGGGAGCCTAATCTGGAGCTGGATCCCAGAACCTGGGATCATGACCTGAGCAAAAGGCAGACGCTTAACCAACTCAGCCACCTGGGTACCCCTGTTTAGGCCTCTTTTGTGATCTATTATGTGATCTGTTCTGGAGAATGTTCCATGTGCACTTGAAAAGAATGTGCATTCTGCTGTTTCAGGACAGAAAGTTCTGAATATTTTGTTAATTCCATCTGGTCCAGTGTGTCATTCAAAGCCACTTCCTTTTTTATATTCTGTTTAGATGATCTGTCTGGTGATGTAAGTGGGGTATTTCCATTTTAATAACTTTAGCTTGTTCTCTGGGTAAGATCGGAAAGTAAGACCTTGGAGAGTTTGAAGCAGAGGAGGGTCATGACCTAGTTTATATTTTTTAAAAAATCACACCAATTGCTATCTTAATAAAGTATAGTGAACTAAGTGTGTAAACAGAAAGACCAATTGGAAAGTCTTATTATAATACCAAGCTAACGATGATGGTGACTTAGACTAGAGTGGTAGCAGGGAAATTTGTGAGAAATGGTTGGATTCTGGATATATTTTTGAGGGTCAAGCTGAGGGGATTTATTGGCAAATTAGAGTGGGGTATGAGATTCACGAGTGTGAAGGCTGACTCCAAGGATGACTCCAGGCATTTGGCCGGAAAAACTGAAAAGAGTTGCTATTAATGAAGATAGACAAGACTTCAGGAAAAGCAGGTTTTGGAGAGAAATATCAGGGGTTTGGTTCTGGATGAGTTAACTTTGGCATGTCTATGAGATTAGTGTTTTTCTGACTGAAAATTGATGGAGGACTAGTTTATTTCCTCTTAGTATATCACAGATACTTTTGAACATTATAATAATAATTAATAAAAAAAAGTAAAATTAATGAAAACAATGTTCATGGCCAATTTTTTTTTATTAAAGCCAACAAACGTAGTATTGCTCTGTCAAGTTTCTAAACACTTACTCTTAATTTTTGTAGTTATGTTATTGTTGTTGGCTGGTAATAGTTTGTGAACCACACCAGTAATAAACGGTTTGTGAACTACACTTTGAGTAGCATTGTTTTATTTTTGGAATTTTTAAATTTTATCTTTTAAGATTTTTATTTATTTATTTGAAAGAGAGAGAGAGCAAGCATGAGATGGGGGGAGGGGTGGGGAGGGGGAAGCAGACACCCTGCTGAGCAGGGAGCCCGTGACAGACTTGATAACAAGACCCTGGGATTATGACCTGAGCCGAAGGCAGACGCTTAACCAACTGAGCCACCCAGGCGCCCCTGAGTAGCACTGTTTTAAACATCAAGTAGAGATGTTGAATAAACAGTCGAATATATAAATCTTGAAGTTTATTAACATGTGTACCTTATACATGGGAGATATGCAGGGAAAAATGTGTAACTTCCTAAGGTGGCTTAGAATTGACTTAAATACCATATTAATAGGGAAAGGAGAGGAGGAAGATAGGCTTCTTAGTAGAGAGAGTGATTGATTTTTGGGAAAGATGAATGGGCCCTTAGAAGAATAGAAGGGAGGTGTGATAGTTTGTAACCGAGTTTGGCTGTTGGGATGGCTTTTAGTCTCCTTTCCTGTGATGAGTCAGTTTTTTCTGATTGATGAAAATCTGGGGGAGGAGATTTATGACAATTGAATTCCTTCTGTTTTTGGACAGATAAGGGGGAGAGGAAGCCTCTCCCTGCTTTTACTGTTTTTCAAGTTTCTATAGCTCAAAATAATCAGTACATCAAAACAGCATATTTTGGGGCAGCATGTCCTAAACTCCCACAGTCATAATTTGGGATGGCATATTCTGCTACCCTTCATTGGAATGGCAGTATAGAAGGTAAGATAGGAATTTTAAGAGTAATAAAAATTTTACTTTAGATAGACCTAGCAATAAATTTAGGTCTAAGATATGATTAGCAGTAATTGCTCTGGGCTGTTTACCTGCCCATGACCCTTTAGTGACACTTAAATAATATCTGGGGTTTCTCATTTATGTGTAAACTTAGCAAACCTGTTTGGCATCACAACCATTATGAAGGCAAAGACATTAGGACTGCCCTTTGCATTTTCACTGTCTGTTTTGGTATGTATTGCCATTTTGCTATTTCTTTTCCTATTCCATAGTATCCTGAATTCTGATTTGTAATCTGATCTCACCATTTTGGGGTGAATGGAAAAAGTGTGCTTTGATTTACAAGTCTCTTACATTTGTATTTGGTTATTTTTAAATCATTTTTATTTTAGGTTGTGAAACAGTTTCGTAGTGGTGGTTATAATACATTGGTTTCTACTTGTGTTGGTGAAGAAGGTTTGGATATAGGAGAAGTTGATCTTATAATATGTTTTGATGCCCAGAAGAGCCCAATTCGTCTTGTACAACGAATGGGTAGAACTGGCCGCAGACGTCAAGGCAGAATTGTTGTTATCCTTGCTGAAGGACGGGAAGAACGTGTAAGTAGACTTGTAGAAAAATGATCTGATAATTGAAATTTGAGAGATATAGCTTAAGATAAATATCCGTCTGTTAACATTCAAAGTCCAAGCAGTCTGTAGGAAATTGTGGTTGCTTTTTTCCCCCTACTTTGTAGTAGATTCTGAATATTCTTTTCTTGTAATTAGAATTTTTAACTGGATTCAGTTTTGTAATTTTATCCATATAAAGAAACACATTTTTCTACTTCAGTATTAATTTAGAGATACTTAGTTAACAAAAATCAATACATATTATTATTTTTTTAAATCTTTGAGAGGTCTTTAGCTTTTTTCTTTTTTTTTTTTTTTTGAAGATTTTATTTATTTGAGAGAGAGAGATAGCGAGAGAGAGCACAAGTGGGGGGAGAGGGAGAAGCAGGCTTCCCACTGAGCAGCGACCTCCAAGGGGCGGGGCTGGGCAAGGAGGCTCAATCCAAGGACCCCAGGATCAGGACCTGAGCAGAAGGCAGATGCATAACCCACTAAGCCACCCATGTGCCCCTTAGTATCTATTTTGTTTTACTATTTCCCTGTGTTTCTAAGGCCTGTTTTTTGTTTTTAGTTTAGTTTTTTTCTTATATTTTTAAATACAGTGAACTGAGAATGGTTTTTACATTTTAAACCAACTAGTTAACCAACCAACAATATGTGCCGGAGATATTATGTGGCCTGCAAAACCTAAAATATTTACTTCCTGGCCCTTTATGGAAAAGTTTGTTGATGCCTATACAGAGTGATAAGGAACTTAAATTATATTCATACTTTGCTACAATCTTGAGTGACAGATCTTCCTGGAATATGATGTTATACCTAATATTATTTTGTTTGTTACACTAAAGTTATTAACTAATTTTTGTAACTCAGTGGGACTATTTCCTTGGGCAAATACGTAGGTTCATATTAAATATTTTTTCATTAATTATGGCAGTTATAAAAAATTGATTTAAAATGTTTTATAGACCCTTTAAATATCATCTTGAAAAATGAATTTTTCCCGATACTTTTCATGTGATTATAGCATATTATGTAACATTCATTTTATCTGTAAAGTGATTCCAGTAAATTAAATATCGGCAACTTATAAAAATCTATGTACTATCAATCAGTGGAATTAGGCTCTAACTGTATTTCCTTAGGCAAACTACTTAACTTGTATATTCAGGTGCTTTTCTTACCTGTAAAATAATCATAATGGCCTACATTTAATGAGTACCTGCTCTCCCGGGCTGTGTTTTAAGTACATCAATTGCATTATTTCATTTAATCCTGTATGGGGATTAATGCTTTTCTTGTATACAGTAAAGAAAACCGAAGTGTAGAGATATGAAGTAACAAGATGGAATACGGGAATAGTATTAAAAAAAAAAGCAATTTACACTTATTTATATAAATATTCACCTTATTCAGAAATAGATCCTAAATAAAAGATAGATTTCCTTTGTGCAGTATAGTTATGAAGGTAGGCTTTATAATACTAGATTTGAACTGATTTTCAAGAGTTAATTGAACAGGTCTCAAATTTAAGTTAACAGGTATTCTCCGAGTTTAATTTACTGTTTATAATAAATCCAAATAAATATAATAACTTGTTATGGCTAAGTGACTATTATAGAAATAATGTAATTTGACCTTTTTCTTTGCAGACTTATAATCAAAGTCAGTCCAACAAAAGAAGTATTTATAAAGCTATTTCAGGTAACAGGCAGGTACTTCATTTCTACCAAGGAAGTCCACGAATGGTTCCTGTTGGAATCAATCCAGAATTACACAAAATGTTCATCACATGTGGTGTGTACGAACCAGAGAAGCCTCGGAACTTGCAGCGGAAGACCTCGAACTTTTCCTATAAGAATGGTAAGTACAAAACGTTGCATTTGAGCCATGCATTTTTTTTCCTGTTGTTAGTTAGCAGGCCTTATGTTGATATATTTCCTTTTTGAGAAACTCCTTTTTTGAGAAACATTCTAGGATGTTATGGGTGTTGCAAAGAATAAGAGATTATTCCTGTGGCAAAGGAAAGGAGATAATGACAGAACAGAGTGAGAAACTCACTGTTGGGAACACTCTGCGGCTCCTACGAATCCCTGTGGGTTTCTTCGCAGTGCAGCTCCTCTCAACCTCAACTTTGCCATAGCTTCTGCTGGTCTGCAAATCCTGGGGATCATCCTGACACTGCTTGGCTGGGTAAATGCTCTGGTGTCCTGTGCCCTGCCCTGTGGAAGGTGGCCGCCTTCATCAGCAACAACCTCATCGTGGCCCAGGTGGTGTGGGAGGGGCTGTGGACGTCCTGCGTGGTTCAGAGCACAGGCCAGGTGCAGTGCAAGGTGTATGACACTCCCTGCTGGCACTGCCCCAGGACTTGCAGGCAGCCCGTGCCCTCTGTGTCGTTGCCCTTCTGTTGGCCCTGCTTGGGCTGCTGGTCTACCTTGCAGGAGCCAAGTGTACCGCCTGTGTGGAGGATAAGGACTCCAAGGCCCGTCTGGTGCTAGTCTCTGAGATCATCTGTGTCATCTCAGGGGTCCTGATCCTGATCCCCATCTGCTGGACGGCTCACGCCATCATCTGGGACTTCTACAACCCCCAGGTGTCGGATGCCCAAAAGCGGGAGCTGGGAGCCTCCCTCTACTTGGGCTGGGCAGCCTCTGGCCTTTTGTTGCTGGGCAGGGGGCTCCCGGGGCTCGAGCCATTATATGGCCCGATACTCGGCGTCTGCCGCACATGCCACCCCTCAGGGTGCCCCTGGGTGCCCTACTAAGAATTATGTCTAATTCTGGTAGGGAAGTGGAGACTCCCTCGACCGTGGAGCCTAACCCTCTGAACTGGAGACATCGAGATGGTGATCCAGACAGCTTGGGGATTGTTTTTATCTTTTTTGCTTTTTGGGGGAGGGGTATTTTTAAAATTCATTTGATAACCTAACCAAGGAACCCAAGTCTTTCCTGGGCTGTGCTGTTGGTCTTTCTCACCTTCAGAGGATGGATCCAAGGAGGTGATGCTTCACGGTGTCTGAGCTTTCTCCACGCTGGACATCCCCATCTTGGAGGCCAGCCTGGAGCTGTGGGCCAACATAAAGGCTGCCGGCTGTTTCAGCCTGTCCCTGAGTCCCTCCCTACTAGTCAGGCCTCTGGAACCCCTGGGGGCTCTTAAGCCTCACGTGGCCTTTAGAAGAGCAGATGATAAGTCACCAAAGAACTGCCCGCTTCCAAGTCTTATGACCTCTGGCTCCTCTAACTGGAGTCCCGTCCCAGCTGTGCTATAGACATTCCCCCCTCCCATCCTCTCACCTTCAGCCCCTGCACACTTCAGCCATGCCTCCCCCCATACACTCACCAGTTTTTGCTAAATAAAGCGTGTCTTACTTTAAAAAAAAAAAAAAAGAAACTCACTGTTGGGAAAATTAAAATGTCCTGCCAACCCAAAGAATCCTCTTTACAAAATGTAGGAAAGGAAAACTTTTATTATCGAATAAGCACTGAATCAGATTACAGTGTGTATCGTAGACAATCCACTAGGATAATAAAAAGACAGAAATTCTACCCCATACATCCCTTTAGGTAGTTATGATTCTTTACATACATAGTCTCAAGATTAGTAGTAATTTGTCCTCCTACAAGAGGATAGCACCTTTTGCTGTATATTCTTTCATAGTTCATCCCCAAATCACCTGGTAATTGAGGTAGCCATTTTTGTTAGCTTTGTTGCCTTTATTCAAAGAAATAAGACTTCTTGGGGCGCCTGAGTGGTGCAGTCATTAAGCGTCTGCCCTTGGCTCAGGGCGTGATCCCAGCGTACCGGGATCGAGTCCCACATCAGGCTCCTCCGCTATGGGCCTGCTTCTTCCTCTCCCACTCTCCCTGCTTGTGTTCCCTCTCTCGCTGGCTGTCTCTCTCTGTCAAATAAATAAATAAAATCTTAAAAAAAAAAAAAAAAAGACTTCTTTTATCTCTGCATGCATATAGTGAAGAGAATGGTGCCTAGGCTAAACTTCCCTGGTGACTGGGAGATAGGGACACTATCTTCCTTGATGTTTATGTTGCAGAGAGTGCTGCTACATCCTTAAAAAACATCTATGGTTGAAACACTAGAGGCTTGCTCAGACTTTACAGAGATTTGCATATGACATCAAAGAGTTAAAAGATTTACAAACATTAGGTGTCTCTGGAATTGCTTTAAGAAAAGGAGAAGGAATGGTTTCTTCCCTTTCTGCAAAAGAAAAAACAATTTTTAAAAAAAATTTACACGAGATAGTAAATTAAATTCCTGGTGATTCTGAGTCAGTGAGAAATTCTTTGGTGCCAGGGAGCGTAGCTAGTAATGAGAGTGTTCCTACTTTAAGAATCGAAGAGATTTTGGTGATATCAAGAAAATATCTTGAAATTTTAATACTATGAAGATGAGAAACTAAATTTTTTTTCTTTTCAATTTTACTTAATCTTTAGGGCTTCTAAAGAATCATAATATTATATAGTTATATTTTAAGATTTGAGGAAGGAACATTGGGGGTCATCTGGTCAAATTACCTATCAGGAGTGGTTTCTGCAGCAATTTTTTAAATATTTTAAGAAGAACAATGATATCTTGTTAACTCTAGGTACTATGTTATATACAGATCTCTAGAATGTATTCATCTTACGTAACTGGAACTTTAGATGCTTCGAGAAACAACTCTCCATTTTTCTCTCTACCCAGCCCCTGGCCACACCGTTCTATTCTCTCCTTGTATGAGTGATTATTTTACATATCTCTTATAAGTGGAATCATGCAGTATGTGTGCTTCTGTGACTGGCTTATTTTACTTAGCATAATTTCCTATAGGTTCATTCTTAGGAAATGGTGGGATTTCTTTTTTAAGGCAGAATAATATTCCATTGTATGTACATGCCACATTTTCTTTCTCTTTTTTTAAAGATTTATTTGAGAGAGAGGGCACAGGCAATGAGGGAGGAGCAGAAGGAGAAGGAGACTCCCCACTGAACAGGGAACCCCATGTGGGGCTTGATCCCAGGACCCTGAGATCAGGACTCAAGCAGAAGGCAGACTCTATTTTTTTTTTTTTTTAAAGATTTTATTTATTTGACAGAGAGAGAGGTACAGCAAGAGAGGGAACACAAGCAGGGGGAGTGAAAGAAGGAGAAGCAGGCTTCCCGCTGAGCAGGGAGCCCGATGCAGGGCTCGATCCCAGAATATTGGGATCATGACCTGAGCCAAAGGCAGACGTGTAGCTACTGAGCCACCCAGGCGCCCCTGAAGGCAGACTCTTAACCTACTGAGCCACCCAGGCACCCCACCACATTTTCTTTATCCATTCATCTGTCAGGCATTTGGATTGCTTACATCTCTTGCATATAGTGAATAATGCTACACTATACATGGGGTGCACATATCTCTTTGAGATCCTAATTGCAGTTCTTTTTGATATATACCCAGAAGTGCAACTGGTGGATCCTATGGTACTTCTATTTTTAATTTTTTGAGGAACCTCCATGCTGTTTTCTATAACAGCTGCACCATTCTACTACCACACCAACAGTGTATAGGGATTTTAATTTTTCCATATCCTCACCAACATTCATTATGTTTTGACTTTTTGATAATGGTCATCTTAACAGGTGGGAGGTGATGTTTCATTGTGATTTTGGTCTGCATTCAGTGTTCTTGTTAAATGCATATTGAGGCTAAATATGAATATCTGTTAATAGAAATTGTATTTCATTATAAGGCGGTTTTTTGTTTTTTTGTTTTGTTTGCAGGGTAAGGGTTTATTCCCTATGTAGAAATCCTATATAGAAGAATGTTCTTCTACGTTGAAAAACTTGTCTTTGTACCTTTTTCTCATTGATTTAGTTTTACCTTCTAGATACAAAGACTGGTTTTGATCCTTTGTTTACCTATGTAGCAGTTCTTTATATATTTGAAGACAGTACCTCTCAAGTTTAACTGTTGGTTCCACTGGTTTTTGTAACATGAAGTTCCAAATCCTTTCCCTCTTAGTCACTTGCTTTGGATTCACTTAAATTTATTCATGTTCTTTCCCTTAACTCAGAGCTGTTAAATCAATGCTTTTTGTATATGCCTCTTAAACCTCATACAAATCTACTTAATAGGAATATGTCTGTCATTTTACAACACTTTGCCGAATCTTTAACGTGAAAAGATTATACAGTTGATTCTTGAACAACACTGATCTGAACTGTGTGGGACCAATCCGAAGCATTTTTTTTTCTAATTTATAAATACAGTTCAGTACTGTAAGTGTACTTTCTCTTATGACTTTAATATTTTTTTCTACTTTTATTATAAGAACATAATAAATAATACATAAAACATATAAAACATATGTGTTAATTGGCTGTTTATGTTATCAGTAAGGCTTCCAAATAAGAATAGGCTATTAGTACTTAAGTTTTTGGGGAACCAAAAGTTAACTGCTGATTTTCAGCTGGGGGGTTTGTACTCCTAACCCCTGCATTGTTTAAGGGTCAACTGTATTTTGGATTCTTTTGAATTTATTTAACTCTTTATTTAACTTGATTAAGTTTGCATAAATTATTCTTAGTGATCATTGTATTTTTATAAACTTTTAGGCGCCCCTACAAGTCTCAGATTGTTAGACCTAAGAGGAGCCTGAAAGAACGCTTAGTTCGGGGCACCTGGGTGGCGCAGTCCTTAAGCGTCTGCCTTCAGCTCAGGGCGTGATCCTGGCGTTCTGGGATTGAGCCCCACATCAGGCTCCTTTGCTAGGAGCCTGTTTCTTCCTCTCCCACTCCCCCTGCTTGTGTTCCCTCTCTCGCTGGCTGTCTCTCTGTCACATAAATAAATAAAATCTTTAAAAACAAAAACAAAGGGGCACCTGGGTGGCACAGCGGTTAAGCATCTGCCTTTGGCTCAGGGCGTGATCCCGGCGTTATGGGATCGAGCCCCACATCAGGCTCTTCCACTATGAGCCTGCTTCTTCCTCTCCCACTCCCCCTGCTTGTGTTCCCTCTCTCGCTGGCTGTCTCTATCTCTGTCAAATAAATAAATAAAATCTTAAAAAAAAAAAACAAAAACAAAAAAAGAACACTTAGTTCAAACCCCTTATTTTACAAAAGCATATTATTATACAGTATTGGAAATAACTAAGATAGAAGTTTCCTGATTCCTAATTCAGTAATCTTTCTGATTTTTTTTTTTTCCTGCCCTATCTGTGTTGGACCAGAGTTACTACTTTATACTATTTGTCCCTTTTCAATTTGTTGATTATTTTCCTTTATAGAGATTGTGGAAGTCAGGAAGGGGTAATTTAGTATACTTTTTAAAAAAAGTATATTATTGTAATTTTTTTAAAGTAGTAGGTCTTTTCTGTCTACCTCTCCCACCCATTTATGACTTAAGTTAAAAATCCTTTTTAGTCTTGACGTCTTCTTCCACCCTCAGCCAAACTTTAATCTTCCAAATAACAATGATGGAATCATACCAGTTTTCATTTGTAAGTTTTTTTGACTCTTTTGTGCTGGGTCTTAGATACAACATGGAGAGAGTCCAAAAGAAACTAGGATTGAGAGCCTACCTACCTGGCTCCGTTATATTAATGAAGTCATTATGGAAGGTTAGCTCCTCAACACGAGGCTGTACTAGAGAAAAGTGATAACCAGGATGATTATGTGAAAAATACTGATTTTAAGGAATAGAATCAGTGGTTTAGTAAAAATGAATAGATATAAACAGGTGGAGAGTTTGAGTTGATGTTGTATATTTTGTGTTTGCGTAGCAGATTTTTTTAAACTTCTTTTCAATTTTTCAACCTACAGGAATGAAGCAGAGTAATTCAAAGAAAGATTGGTTCTTATCAGCAGAAGAATTTAAATTATGGAACAGACGTTATAGATTAAGAGACAGTGATGAAATTAAGGAAATAACATTGCCTCAAATTCAGTTTTTATCTTTAGAAAATGAAGAAAACAAACCAGTAAGTTGAACATGTTTTCAGATGTTCTTTATAGTGATTATGCAGTAGCTTTGGGAGTAGAGAGAGTGTTCATGATCAGATTGTCAAGTCGCTTAAAAAATTAAGAATGTAAACATTTTAAAAAGAATATTAAAGTCTAAGTTTGTAGAACTACTCATTTTCTTTTATTCTTTATTGTGTATGTATTTTTACTTGAGTGTTATACATTTACATAATTTCTGCCTTTTTTCTGTTACTTTCTACTATATGAGCATTTCCATATAGGCATACTTTACATGATTGTTATGTTACTCTGCAGTATACCATGGTTATCTTGACTGTTTTCCTGCTATGTTTTGGAATTCTTTTCAGTGTTATTAACATAAAATTATGCTGCCATGAGTGTCTTTTTACAAACTTTTTTTAATTTTGTAGAACTTTAAATTGGATGTTATTATTTCTCTTATGAACAAAGTATTGGTGAACTTAATAAAAGTCAAGAGAATTGATCAAAGGTTACCTATATGCCTAGAGAGCTGGAAAAACAACCTAAGGAAAGATTCCTTTTAGAAGATTTATAAGATTTGAAATACGGCTCTTCAGAATTTATATTCATTTACTACCAGGGAAAGTGAGGAACGGCAGCGTGAAAAAATTAGGATCATTATCACTGAGAGGTTATGAATGCCTCTTTATTAGATTATAGGATATAAATCTAGCACAATAGTACTTTTGAAACCACACATTTTCTTAAATACTTGCTCTTAACATGGGACTGTATAAACAGTGATATAACCAAGTACTAACTCAAATAGTAGCTACTTTCAAAATGTATTTAAAAGGGCATGTTTGTACTTTATGAAATTATTTTCTTTAGTCTCCTGAGATTTTAGTTGAAAATACCCAAATGAATTCAGATTTTTTTATGTTAGGCTTACTGCCTGTATATTGTTTTTTTAATCAGTTAATGAAATCTGAGTATGTATTTTTCATTTTTCTTATTTTTAAAATCATTAATCAAGACTCAAGAACCAACCATTGGAATACATCAACTCTCTCTTTCTGAATGGAGAGTGTGGCAGGATCATCCTTTTCCTACATATCAAGTTGATCATTCAGATCGATGCCACCATTTTATAAGCATTATGCAAATGATAGAAGGAATGAGACATGAAGAGGTAGGGTTTTATTATAACTTTCTCTTGCTGGTATCATGGTGAAAAGAATATTTGATATTTATTCTTCTTAATCTTTTTATGATTTATTTATTTGTTAGAGAATCTTAAGCGGACTACCTGTGGAATACAGAGCCTGGCTTGGGGCATGATCCCACAACCCTTTGATCACAACCTGAGCAGAAATCAAGAGCTGGTTGCTTAACTGACTGAGCCACCCAGGCACCCCTATTCTTCTTAATTTGAAATAATTATTATAAGAAACAAGTATTTAATATATATAATTATAGTTAGAATATATATATATATATATATATATATATATATATATATATTTATTTATTTTATTTTATTTAAAGTTTCTTGTGATCTCAATAAGGAACCAGTTTTCTGCCTTAGGTGAAGAAGTAGACTTAACTAGAAGAATATCATCTGTCAATATAAATAAACTAGAGTAAAATTTTAATATACTGAGTGATTTATATAAACTGCTAATTTAGCATTCTTGTTAGATTGAATTTATTGAAATATTCTCCCTCATGTAGGTCATTTGGTCTGTCTTTTGTATCTTTATGGTAGTTTAGAGAATTATTGATTCCTTGAGAAGCTACTTGATTATTCTTCCTTGAGAGAATTGGAATGATGAACCTACTATGAGTATGAAATCCAAAATGCCTGGGTTAGAATCCCAAGTCTACCTCTTACTAATCATGCAGCTGTAAGTTACTTAACCTCTTTGGGCCTCAGTTTCTCTGTAAAACGGGAACAATGATAATATTTTCTTCATAGAGTTGTTGTGAGGATTAAATGACTTAATATGTGTAGAGCATTGAGAATAGTAACAGGCACACTCAATAGATTGTAGCTGCTATTTTTATTATTAGCTATTATTCATGAATATATAAATAATTAGTTGTGGATCCCAGCAAAACCTGTGCCATCAAATTAACACATATTATTTAGCACCTTCTGTGTTTCCTCTATTCCAGGCCCTGTGGTATATCAGTGAAGAAGCCATATGAAATACTTTGTCTGTGGGGAGGGAGACAACCTTCTCAAATTAATACTTATTGTATTTATTATTCAAAAAGGAGAGTTGACTGCTTAAGACCCTGAATAGTAGAGGACTCCTGACTAAAGTAGCCACTCAAGGGGAAGAGGAGAGGGTAGGTCAGGAGTTAGGGGGACTATAGTTTTAGATTTAGTGATAAGAAATTTATTGTAAGAGTTCCTGTGGCTCCTGGGTGGTACAGTTGGTTAAGTTCCTGACTCTTGGTTTCAACTCAGGTCATGATCTCAGGGTTGTGAGATTAACCCCATGCCAGGCTCTGCGCTCAGCAGAGAGTCTGCTTAAGACTCTCCCTCTGCCTCTGCCCCCACCCCCAGTCTCTCCCTCAAAAAATAAATAAATAAATATTAAAAAAAAAATAAAAGAAATTTACTGTAAGAGTTCTTGGTTGGGAAATTCTGTTAAAAATAGTATATTCCAGCCTACAACCTAATGGATGTATAGGCATGCTTATTTCAGATGTTCTAAAAGTTGTTCTTAGTTTACCTTTATCAAGAAGGCAAACTTAACACATGTATGTGTGGTTTTCATTTATATATATTAATTACCTAGTATCTATATTTATGAAATTAGAATAATTGTTCAATTAAATGTTAGAAATGAAGAACTTAGTGCTTATAATATTTATTTTTGAAGATTTATTTATTTGAGAGAGAGTGTGTGAGTGAGTGCGAGTGGGGGGAGGGGGAGAGGGAGAGGAGAAGCAGATTCCCTGCTGAGCTCAGAGCCTGATTCAGGGCTCAGTCCCAGGACCCCAAGATCATGACCTGAGCTGAAGCCAAGAGTTGGTTGCTCAACTGACTGAGCCACCCAGGCACCCCTATAATCTTATTTTATGTACTTATTAAATTGTTTGTTCTGCAAATAGTTATCATGGGTTTTTCATGTATTAAGTGCTGAGGATATAAAAATATTAACTGATTAAAGATAATTTATGATAATTACACAGTAGTGCCATTTATAATTTTGTTTGGTTAATTAGAATAATTTTTAAGTTAGGGGAGCCTGGGAGGCTCAGTTGGTTAAACATCTGACTCGTGGTTTTGGCTCAGGTCATGATCTCAGGGTCGTAGATAGGGCCCCCTCACGGCTCCTGGCTCAGCACAGAGTCTGCTTGGGATTCTCTCCCTCTCCCTCTGCCCCTCTCCCTCACACACGTGCTTGTGCTTGCTCTCTCTTTCTCTCTCTAAAATAAATAAAATCTTTTTTAAAAAGAATAATTTTTAAGTTATAAAAGAAAATCATTTGATTTTGAGTAATCATTTGAGTAATGTAATGTTGTTTAGAAAATAACATAAAGTAAAACTCATTTCTTAGTAATGGCTCTTGTTTCATGTGACTTTCATTTTCCTTCTTTCTAGGGAGAATGCAGCTATGAATTGGAAATTAAATCTTACTTACAAATGGAAGACGTTAGCTCAGTATTTAGTGCTCCCAGGAATGAATATAATCCCCTTGCCAATGGCACCTTTACTAGTAAGAAGAAATCTTCATTTTCAAGGAATATAAATCCATTCTCAATGACAGAATCTGATGAAGAATGTGCTGAAATTTTTAAACAAACTCATATCAAACCTGCTAAAATTGCTTCTCTAAAGAAAAAAGCCTTTAAAGAATTTAAAAAAGATCAGCCTATAAAAGAAAATAATGATGTTGTTATGGATTCTTTAGATACTGATGGAAGTACTACTGTTGAAAATATTTTTCAGGTAGACCTATTAAATGATAAAAGGACATCAGATACAGATAAACTTGCAGCTGCCACATGTGCTGTCAATGAAAATGTTGGTAATCGGCCACATGGATTAGTGGAATGTCAATTAACAAATAAATCTAGTTCATTTGCTGGAAATTTTTTAGATTCTGGTTACAACAGTTTCACTGATGAGAAATACGTTTCATCCAGCTTCTTTCTTCCACTTGAGGAAGAACTTTGTAGAGCCAAAACAGATGACCAGTTTTATGATTGTCATTCATTAACAAAAGAGGTACTAGCTAATGTAGAGAGATTTTTATCTCATTCTCCTCCACCTCTCAGTGGACTCTCAAATTTGGAATATGAAATTGCTAAGGATTTTGAACTTGATCATTTGCCTTTCCTTCCCTACACCGAGTATTTACAAAATGATAAACCTACTTGTTTGATGTCATATTTACCCGTAAATTCTCAACAGGATTTAGAATTGAATTCACTTAAATTTATTAATCACCCTTGTGAAAAAAGTTGCTTTTATGGTGCAACTAATGATAAGATTTCTGATGAGCCAAGTTTCTATGACTATGTTGATGAAGTACATAAAGATAATAAAAATGAAAATTTAGTATCCAGCAATCATATTCAAATAAACATAGGCCCTCCAAAGTACTTCGTTGAAGAAAAAAATTGTGATATGGACAACAATGGTCTCCCAGTATTGCTCACTGATCAGAATGAGAGTTTACCACTATTCGAAGATGTTAATACAGAGTTTAATGATGCGAGCCTTTCTCCCTTGAACAATAAATATACATCTTCATGTGTGTCAGACAAAACTGCTTTAAGTGAAATGGCACTGGTCTCTCACTTCTTAATTTCTGATGAACTGTTGTTAGAGGATAATTCTGAACCCCAAGATCAAATGATTTGTGAAACTACTAGTTGGAAATCTCATGAAGATTTGAGAGGTGTACATGAGAAGAAACTGAAGCATGATGAATATGTTTTTGACTGCTCTAAGGATTTATTTTCTGTTACTTTTGATTTAGGGTTTTGTAGTCTGGATTCTGATGATGAAATATTAGGACATGCATCAGATACAAATAAGAATAAATTTTTAGATCTCTCTGGAAGGTGTTTAGATATTAAGGAGACCAATGATGCAAATTATGTTTCAAATCAAGCAGTAATACCACGAGATCATGCTGCTAGTTCTACAAGTAGAACTATTACTATCCCATCGAGTGAAGATACGTGGAGTCCAAGTTTTGCACATTTTCCACAGAGTGCAGCAAAAAATAAAGAATTTCTGTCTCCTGGTTATTCTCAATTTTCTTTGCCAATAGGAGAAAAAGTTATGAGTACGCCATTTTCTGAATCAAACACACTGAACTCATTTTTTAAGAGGAAGGAAATGCCTAGGACACCAGATTCTCCTAAGGGAAAAGTAGATCTACAGAGTTTCAAAGAAACATTGAATTCAACTTTTGGTGATTCAGAACTTTCTGTAGAAGAAGCTAAAAGCAGGGAAAAAATCACTCGTCAATCCTGTCATTCTGCTGAAGGTAAGATTCCATCTTAATAAAACACATAAATCTTTCTGGAATAATTACTCTAGATAAGCTTCTGTAATTTTTCAAAATGTAATTTTTCAGTATTTGGTATATTGAATTAGATAATTTATTATGTCTTTCTTAATTTGATGCTTACTGATAGAAGATTTATCTACATATATTTATGGCATGCATGCCACGGGGAAAGTATTATGCTAGATACTGAAATACAGATTTGGCCTTGGCCCTTGACTGTAAAATCCAAACAATTGTGTGACATATACATTTGAAAAGATACCAGTAAAATGTGGAAATAATGACCAAATAAAAAGGTAGTGGATGTGTAAGAGGTTCAGAAGATGACAGAATTTTGAACTGGATTAGTTTGGAAATATAGATTTTTTTAACTTAAATTTTAATTTTGGCTTTTCAGGAATATTTACAATTTGAATATGTTGAAAATAATAGAGAATTTGGGTGTTATAATATGAAAATGGGGGAAAAGGGAAGGCTTTTTTAAAGTCCTCCTTTCATTTTATATCATCTTTGCCCCTTTTTGTTGTAGCTGGCTGTGTTTCTTCCCATATAATGCTCGTATATCTTTGTGGATCTCTTGTGAATCTTATTGGAATTCATTCCACTAGATACTAGTCATGCTCACAAATCCTTTGGAAGCAGCTCTACTACTTTGGGCTTCTGCTAAGATGTCTGGAGATAGTTGCTTAATCTTCTTGGAAGGCCTGTTGTTTAGGAGGATCCGTGAAAGACATCCTTAGGCTATCTGGAGGGCCTTTTACCTGACTGCACCATCTTTGATCTTTGAGGTCTTAAAGCATTTACAATTTCACCTTCTGCTTCACCTGGGCAGTAATTTCCTGGCAGTCTTCTAGATTAGGTCTTTGCCTGGAAGATTTATTAATTTAGTATTGTTTGCCAACTAGAGAAGCTGGGAATTTTCAAAACTAGTAAGTCTCAACTGTTTCATGTTTAATAGTCCTTTCTTCAGGATTCGTTATAGGGTTGCTTCTTACACCTTTACAGTATACCGTTTGGCTTCCTCCAAAGTGAGTGACGCAAGACAGACAACAAGGATGAGACCTCAGTAACTTTTACGACTTAGACACTGAAGTAACCCACCTTCACTTCCATTCTATTCTTTTGTTCGAAGCAAGTGAATAAGTCTGGCCCATACTCAAGGGGAGAGGAATTATGATCCAGCTTTTGAAGGAAGGCCTATCAAAGAATTTATGAACATATCTTGAAACAACCACAGGGCTCTTACAGAAGGTTTCGTAAAGACACGGAATGGTGTCTGTAATCCAAATTTTATGGAAGTGCAGAAATCAGTCTTTGTTTAAGTACCTGAAAATTTGAAGTATTTGATTTTATACATCAGATATTTGCTTTTAGCATTCTTTCCACCCCCTCGAATGTGTTCTAGTTACAATATTTTGGTGAATATCTTACCAGTTTTTATTTCATGCTTGTGTACAAACACATGTATATGTGGATATATGTACATACAATTACAAAAAGAATCTCTTAAGATATTGTTTTGTAGCCTACATTTTCATGCTTTAACTCCTTTAGAATGAAAATAAGACACAAAGGGCAGAGAACGATAGTACATTATAGAGATGAATTCTGGAAACTTTGACTAATAAAATTAGACTTTGCACTCTCCTGGACTCAGTTAATTTGTAAAGTTGAATCTGAGTCAAAAATGTGGTTATTAGCAAAAGTTATCATCTCTTAATTTCGTCATTGGCCCTCTTTCATTTTTCTCTTTCATCTTATGCTGATTATTTGGCCAAAGTTCTGAAAAACTCTTTATAAATAATGCACCCATCAATAAAATAGTTATGATCGGATAAACAAATCTATTGACCAGATTCATTTTTTTTAATAAATTATAGATGAACAATTAACAAGCAATGAAAGTGAAGAGGATGAAATTTTCCAAAGAAAAAGTAAAAAAACAAAAGGAAATGTTTTGGAATCCCCTGAGGTGAGTCATTTAATAATCACAATAATGTGATCATGTAAAGGCTTTTTCTCCCCCACCGTAAGTCTTTTTTTTTTTTTAACCTTTTATCTAATTATCTACTTTATTTAGAATCAGAAAAACAGTGAAGTTGATTCCCCGCTTCATGCTGTAAAAAAGCGCAGAATTCCTCCAAATAGAGTAAGTATATGATAGATAGTGTAGAGTAATTCAAATTCTTTTGGAGTAATTATTTCAAGAAAAATACATGTATATTTGATCTAATAGGTATATGGTTAACACAAAAATAGATAGTAAATTCTATGTGATTGGAATTTCTATTTCAAATTTATACTTCAAAAACTACTCCTATTTTAGTCAGTACGCTTTAGCAGTTCCCTAAATATCTAGTCTGTATCTACTGTGTAAGATGCTGGGGACACTACTATAATTATTTTATCCTGGTGCTGTGTTAAGTCACCTAAAATCTAATAGGAGAGACAGATAAGTAAACAGATAATTTCAATATAATTTTTAGTAAGTTAAGTGATTAAAAATGATAAGCCCTTATCCTAGTACTTGGGAGTTCTGGAAAGTTTCTTGAAGATAATAAATACCTTAGCTAAATCTTAAAGCATGTGTGGCAGTGAGGCAAGGAAAAACATTGCCAATAGAGCAAGGAGCTTAAAGAATGACACAAAGCAGGGAAATAGCATCTTTATTATTAGATGATAAAGACAAAGAGTGCCAGGAAGTAAAATTGGAAAAAAATCAGTTTTTGGAAGGCCTTATTCTTTCATTTGCTTACTGAATGGGTTTGAAAGGAGGAAAGGAGGGAGTTCAAGATGTGTCTCTGTTTCTTGGCTAGGGGTTTTGGAATATGTGTCACAAATTTAGAGAAGACAAAAAGATAATAAATTCAGTGTTGAATATGTTTGAGTTTGAGAATTTTGTGGAATAGTGAAGTGACAGTGTCTGGCAGGCATTGGTGACTATTTGAATCTGAAGTTTGGGTAGGCTAATGGTGTTCATTTGTTATCAGCTATAAACTGATATGTGTAGGAAATGTTGAGATTAGGAAATCCTGTGTTTTTTAATTCTCTAATGTAATCTAGGATAAACTGCAAAATTAATAAAATATGTAATCAATTCATATTCACTTTGTATACTCCTATAATACTTCACTAGAAAAATTGCTTTAACTTGCTACCTTAACTAGAATGTATGATTGACTCGTAAATGAATTAAAATATTGATAATGCTGATCAATTCATTTTAAAGTAAAATTATTCCTGTTAATTGAAATTATTTTGGTAAACTTCTTTTATTCTTTTGATTGATTTTATATTATTTTGTAAGAGATAAAGTGATAGGCTTCATTGTCAAAATTTGTTACGGTTTTATTGGTTTCTTGGTTTGAAAGGACTCCTGTATGTTTGGACTGATTTTGATAGCTATATTTATGGGCTTAATTAATTTTTGTAAAGACCTTTAGGATCTTCTAGAGGAGATAGTTAAACTAAAACTACAAGTTTTCATCAAGTAAATTTGATGTAATACTAAATTGAATGAATACTATACTAGTATTACTATATTACCTAATGTAGTGTTTTAATACTTAGTATCACCTAACTTTTAAATTCTTTTTTTTAAACATTTTATTTATTTATTAGAGAGAGAGAGTGCGCACATGAGTTGGTGGGGGGTGGGCAGAGGGAGAGTAAGAAGCGAGCCTGACCTGGGCCTTGATCCCAGGACCCTGAGATCATGACCTGAGCTGAAGGCAGATGCTCAACTGACTGAGCCACCCAGGCGCCCCTAACTTTTAAATTCTTAAGTATTATGTATTTTTAACACAGCTCTGAGTTGTGAGAGTACTTTATTTTTCTAACAAAAAAAATGTTAGGTCAACTATTTAAAAAGAAAAAATTAAAAATAAAACTAATAACCCATGAGAAATACATTAAAATACTATTAGATTATATTTTCTTATGCAAGAACATTATTGAATTATTATAGTTAGAATTATCGTCTAGCGATGAAAGTGAGAATTTTCACAAACGACATCCACAATTAGAAGACTTCAGGGCTCCTAACCGGACTGCAAAAAGGGGCATCAAAGTCCGAAAGAAACAGAGTCACCTTAAGGTAAACTTTTTTCATTTTCTTATTTATATATATATGTATTTAATATGTTATATATTTATATATATAATTTTATATATAAATTTATATGTAGTATATATTATTAATAAAAATTAGATTTTACATAGGAGTAGATTTTTCTCTATAATTTCTTCATAGAAAAAAATTCAAAAATTAAAAATATTTTGACCCTAATTTTATTTGTTTTACTGGAATTAAAATCTCAAGGTGTAATAGTTTTGTTTCTTTCTTATTTTGAAACTATCTTTCAGTATTTTGTTATTTTCAATGACTAAATGAGGATACTTACTGTATTGAAAATTTAAGACTCAAATTGAAAAAATAGAAATCTTGAGTTTTAGAATATTTGCTTTTACAGTCATTACATTGTTTTTCTTATCTCTATGCAATACTCAGATCCTTAGAATTCTCAGCACATTTTTTTCTGAATAGTCTTTTTGTGGTGTAGTAGTTTTCCTGGCAAAATTACTTAGCCAGAAGACTAGGGGACTTTATGCTTATGAAGAAACATTCAGCAAGCTGACATGCTGACTTGTGCTATATTTTGCTTATAATAGAATTATCAGGAATTTTAAACAGGTGTGCTACATTCTCATTTCTTCTTGCAGTTGCTTATTTGTCTTAAAAGCATTGGCAAAAAAATCCGTTTTACAGAACGATTTCCGGTTATTTAAGAAAGTAAATGTTTTCCTTAAGGGTGTCTCCATGTTTTCTAATTTGTTGCAGCTTGCAGCTAGAAAGTTTTTAGATGACGAAGCAGAACTCTCCCAACAAGAGGCAGAGTATGTTTCATCAGATGAAAATGATGAGTCAGAAAATGAACAAGACTCCTCATTACTTGACTTCTTAAATGATGAAACTCAACTTTCACAGGCTATAAATGGTAAATGATATAATGATTCTTCTTTTTCTTTTAATTTTCAGTGCTTTTAATGTGGTTATATTTAAATATTTTAGTCAGTTTTTAAAGAACTTTAAAAGGAAGTAAATTTGGTATGTGTGAAATATTTCATCAACTTCATTCAAATTCTGTACTATTTGCTATTTTTTTAGACTTGGTTGTTTATAGGCTTCTGCTAATTTGATCAGTTCTCACCAGAATGATCTGGCTGGCTCAGTGTCATATGTTCATTTAACAAGTATTTAGTGACTACTGTGTGCTGGTACTATGTAAGGTTCTTGAGAAAGCTGTATCAGCGAACAAAGTGGACAAAAATCTCTGCCCTTATGAAGCTAACATGTGAATGGAAAGAGACAAAGAATACACATAATAATGAAATTATTAGCATGTTATAAGACAATTTACAGAAAAATGAGAAACATGAGTAAGGCGAGGATTTGAAGTGGCAGGGGCTGGAGGTATTAATAATGGACAAGCAGTAATTTTAAATAAGGTAATTAGGGGCAGGTGTCATTGAGAAGGTGACATTTGATCAAAGACTGGAAGGAGACGAGGACTTGAGCAATGCTGATTGTTAACAGCAGGTGAGACACATACCTAAATTTATTAAATTTGCCAGGTGAGGGAGATCTGCTTTTGGAAAATGGTGTCTCCAAACAATGCCTGGGCAGATATATAATATATTAATTGCAGATGATTCAGATTGGCTGTAATAGAAATAGGAAAGATTCTGGTGAGCGTCTCAGTGTTCTAATCTTTCACAGATCTTGTCAATTTATTCTGCTCTTGTACTCTCTGTTATGGTTTAAGACAATAAATTTTCCCAAGCACTACTTTAAGGAAAAAGGTCTTAGAGACTAAGTTCTCAGTACTATGTCCTTGATAGTGATATGATTTGCAGAATAAGGGTTCTTAGTAGTATGCTCTTGATGTTCATTAACGAGTGCTTTTGGAGGTTTACAGTATAATCTGGTGGGGAATGTTGGTGCAAAGATAACAAAGAGTAGACAGGCCTTGAGGCAGGAGTGTGCCCAGTGTGTTCCAGGAACAGCACTGTGACTGGATTGAACGATGGAGAAGCAGAGTGGTAGGAAGTGAGATAGTGAACTAATGAGCAGCCAGCTTCTGGTCTGAGTTGTTGCAGTAGTATCTATCACTCTAGCTTTGGTGTCGAGACTGGCCTGCAGGGAAGCAAAGATGGGAGAAGAGACCATTTAGAAGGTTATTGTAGTAATCTAAGGAATGCTAGTGGTGTTTGTCAAGGTGGTAGTAGTGCAGGGTGAGAAAGATTGGATTTGGGGTATTTACAGCTGATAGGATTTTCTGATGGATTTAAGAAAAAAAAAGAGGAGTCAGTGGGTTTGAGCAACAGGAAGGACATATTTATTTATTTGAGAGAGAGAGAGAGAGAGAGAGAGAAAGAGCATGAGAGAGCGCACAGAGGGAGAGTGAGAGGGAGAAGCAGACTCTGCTGAGCAGGGAGCCCAGTGCGGGGCTTGATCCCAGGACCCTAGGATCATGACCTGAGCTGAAGGCAGACGCTTAACCAACTGAGCCACCCAAGCGCCCCTTTTTAAAAAAATTTTTTGAAAGTCTTTTAATAATTTTAGTAATTCCTACACCCAGCGTGGAACTCAAATTCATGACCCCATGATCAAGAGTTGCATGCTCTCCTGACTGGCGCCCCTGAAACTCCATTTTAGACATAGTGCATTCGAAATATGTAGGATTTCAGAGTTTTTGTTTTTTCATTTATATGACATTTGGGAAAAGGTAAAACTATAGGGACAGCAAATAGTAATTTTTTTGTTATAACAATACATTTGTCAGAACTGTACTGTAAAGGAAGGTGAATTTTACTGCATGTACATTATACCAAAAAAAAAAATCTATGAAACAAAATTCTCTGAAAGCTCCTTGATTCTGATTTCTTCTCACTAAGAAACTAGAAGTAAGGGTCTCACTAAGTTTATAGGGATTTAGCATGAGTAAGAAGAAGTGGATAGGTAATCAGGAGGATATCTAGTAGTTGATAGCTATGCTATGGAATGGAGATAAAGGAAATATTATTCAAAGAAAAAATTATATACCTGGTTCCGAGCCCCATTGTCATTAAATTAGCAGTGTTATCTCTGAAAATAACCTGAGTTAATTAATCACTCCAAAAAACATAAGTGAAAATGGGAGACAAAGATAAAATTACTTTCTAACCTTAAAAAAAAGGCAGACATCAATAAAAACTTACGTGTTTCCCAGTTTTTGCTTGACTTTGAAAATTATGAAACATACTTACTATTTAAGCCATGCTTTTTGATGTTTTTAAGCATTTGCTTTCTTTTTTGCTTGAATTTCTTGTGTTTTATTCAATATTTTCTATATATCAAGTACAGTCCTCAAGTTCTTCATATACATTTATTTTTCATTAAAAGACACTGTCTTAAAACATATTTTCAGAGGAGAGAGATAGCTAAAGCAGAGAGCTTAAATAAATTGTCACAATCATCCAACCAGATGGTCTGATTTCAAAGGCAAAACTAACTTTACCTTTTTTAGTAATTGTTTTTTGACTTGTTTCAATATACATTAAATATTTTTTGTGTAATTTAATTCCACAAGGCTTGAATTATGTAAATTTGGAATAGGTGAAAGTTAAATACTTCACTAGTTTTCATTTAAATAATTTTGCTACTTGAAATTCTTATTATCTTTACACAGATTCTGAAATGAGAGCTATTTACATGAAATCTTTGCGCAGTCCATTGATGAGCAGTCGGTATAAAATGGTCCCTAAGCAACATAAGAACATAAATATATTCTCACAGGTATGAACTATAGAAATATAGTGAATTTCCTGATGATAATGTTGAAATATGTTCCTGTTAATAAAGCCTCCATTGTTTCTAAAACTGGACTAGAGCTATTTGGGATAATTTCTGCCGCGAGTCAGGAAGGTGGACTAAATGAATTCTCAGAAAGCCTTTTATTCCTAATTTGGTCAAATTATCGTATCTTCAATTTGAGCCAATTAGAATGTAGTATTGAATTGTTTTCCAATTAGAAAAATGTTTAAAAGAAGTGAATAACTTAAATTTTTAATTCTTGTATGTTCTCTTGTTTCTCTTGAGAATTATTTTTTATAAAGATGTTATATTCTAAAAATTATGGATTATTTTTCATTTATGAACGTTTCGCATTAGTCTTTGTTTACGAATTGCCAATATTCAGCCTGGTAATATGGTCATTCATATCTCTATACTTCCATTGTGTTTGTTATGTAGCACTTATCCACATTGTTTATAAGTTATTGTTTATTTTTCTGGCTACCTACAATGGACTATAAATTTCTAGAGGGTAAATCATTCTTTTTTTTTAATCTTAGTCTCCCATTTTTTTCCATAAAGCACATAGTCAGTATATGTGGGTTGAGTACAAGTGACTGAATTGATAAAGTAAGTGAAACACTTGTAAAGATCTCATGTACTTAAAAGAATATGTTAAATACATACTGATTTTATGAAAGAAATGTATAATGTGCTAATTGGTATTTTTACTATAGATTCCTGAGCAAGATGAAACCTACTTAGAAGATAGTTTTTGTGTTGATGAAGCTGAGTCTTACAAAACCCAATCAAGTGAAGAAGAAGTGTGTTTTGATTTTAACATAATAACTGAAGATTGCTTTGCAAGTGGGAGTAAAAAATATAAAACCCGACGTGCAGTAAAGCTAAAACAAATGGAGATGAGACAAAATTGTGCACACTCCAAAAAGAAATTATCCAGAATTATTTTACCAGATGAGTCAAGTGAGGAGGAAAACACTGTAAATGATAAAAGAGAATCCAGTATTGTGGTTAACCCAAGCACTGTTAATAAGAGCAAGCAGCAGGACCATTGTTTGAATATAGTGCGTTTCGGATCTTCATTGCAGTCCAAGAACCATTCCGCTCCAGGTGTTAATCAGTCACCAAAGCAGAGACAACAGACACCACTTCATTTAAAGGATGCAGCTTCTGATGTCTTGGGCTTCAAACCTCAGAGCTGCAATAAAATCGAACCTACCTCACCGTCATTCCCTACTGTTGATTCACAGAAAGACTGTAGAAAATTTCCAATTCATTTGAAGGTATGGATCAAATTAGAGAAAAAGCCTTCATATGTTTACCAAAGGAGTTTTTTCAATGTTTTGCTTTTTATTTTTTTTAAAGTTTATTTACTTTTTAGTAATCTCTATATCCAACGTGGGGCTTGAACTCATAAACCCAACGTCTAGAGTTACATGCTCTTCTGACTGTGCCAGCCAGGTGCCCCTGTTGTTTTGCTTTCTTTTGTGTTTTGCGTTAAATAAGTCAAAGAAAAATGAGCAAGTGGTGAATTCTTTTTTTTTTTTTTTTTAAGATTTTATGTATTAATTTTTGAGAGAGAGAGAGATATCACAAGTAGGCAGAGCGGCAGGCAGGGGGAGAGGGAGAAGCAGGCTCCTTGCCTAGCAGAGAGCCCGATGTAGAACTCGATCCCAGGACCCTGGGATCATGACCTGAGCCGAAGGTAGACGCTTAACTGACTGAGCCATCCAGGCACCCCAGTGGTGAAATTTTTCAAACAAGAAAATAGCACACTAAGTTATATTGATAATTAATATAAGGATGCTTAGGTTTTAATTTTGTTGGTGTGATAATAGTTTTCTTAATAAAACTCTGTAAGGAAACTTGATAGTTTTATAAAAAGGATGTAGGAAAATAGGCTTCCTGCAAAATAAAATTAGCAGAAATTACATGCTCAGAACCAGTTCCCCACAGATTAACTTTTCTTTCCCCCGCTTCAGGTATGTACTCTCTTTATTGGGGAGAGAAGTTTGGGACCACTACCTGATTTCCTTCCTTTAAATTTCTCTCTTTCTAGAATGGCCAAATAGTCCGGTTTCTGGCTTCTCCTTGTCTTGTTATTGCTGATATAATCTCTAAAGCCACTTTCAGTTTTTAAGAGTTAATAATTATAGTAGTTTTGTTAAAATAGGGGTTAAAGGTTTAATAACAGGAATCCCTTAACTGTACATAACTGATTCCTTTCCTTGACTGTCGTCTTGGAGAGAGACCTAGACTTAAACTTCTGTTTCTCTAAATATTTTATTCCGGATGTTTCAGGCCATTCTGCCGTAGCAACATGATCTAGTATCAACATTGGCTCTTATGTTTTTTTTTTTTTTTAAGATTTTATTTATTGATTTGACACAGAGAGAGACAGCCAGCGAGAGAGGGAACACAAGCAGGGGGAGTGGGAGAGGAAGAAGCAGGCTCCCAGCGGAGGAGCCTGATGTGGGGCTCGATCCCAGAACGCTGGGATTACGCCCTGAGCCGAAGGCAGACGCTTAATGACTGCGCCACCCAGGCGCCCCAACACTGGCTCTTAAATTGATGTTTCCAGTTTTTTGTTTTTTGTTTTTAAAGATGTATTTATTTATTTTACAGAGAGAGAGAGAGGAGGGGCAGAGGAGGAGGGAAAGGGACATTCTTAGGCTCCATGCCCAGAGGAAGAGGGACAGTCTTGGGCTCCATGCCCAGTGGAGTCCAACGTGGGGCTCGATACCACGACCTCGAGATCATGACCTGAGCTGAAATCAAGAGTCGGAGGCTTAACCAACTGAGCTATCCAGGCATCCAGATGTTTCCAGTTTTAAATTGTCCCCAAGCTTTTTTGCACAAAGTTATTTCTTCAAGGCATAAGTAGAATAAAGGTGACTAGATTAAGTCTTGTAATAGATTGAAGAACTAGAGGCTAATTAATTTCTCTGAGCCTCAGTATCCTTGGCTGTAGTATAAAGATAATAATCCCAAGGGTCAAGGTAGATAAAATGGCCCTGGTTTTAAGATGGTTCAACTTAATAATTTTTTGACATTACGATGGTACGAAAGCAATATACATTGTGTAGAAACCGTACTTAAAATTTGAATTTTGGTCTTGTCCTGGGCCAGCATCCTGCAGTTTTGATACTCTCAGGTCATGTTGGCAGCAGCAGCTTCCAGTCAGCCACACAATTACAAGGGTAAACAACTAATACACTTGTAACTTTCTGTACCCATGCAGCCATCTTGTTTTTCACTTTCAGTACAGTATTCAATAAATTACATGAGATATTCAACACTTTTATTGTGAAATAGGCTTTATATCAGATGGGTTTTGCCTAGCTGTAGGCCAGTGTCGGTACGCTGAGCAATTTTAAGGCATAGGCTATGCTATGATGTTCAGTAGGTTAGTGCATTAAGTGCATTTTCCACTTAATGATCTTTTCAACTTATGATGGGTTTATTGAGAGTAATCCACAGTCCTTTGCACAGTCCTTTGAAAATCAGAAGCTCTAGCTGCATTTCTACATTGGCATGCTCTAACTAAAAAATGGATACATCTAGTAATACTTTGAGGACTGTGAAAAAGGATAAATAGATTTTTACAGAAATGTGTTTTAAATTTTCTTCTGTTATTTTTTTTTTAAAGATTTTATTTATTTGACACAGAGAGAGACAGCCAGTGAGAGAGGGAACACAAGCAGGGGGAGTGGGAGAGGAAGAAGCAGGCTCCTAGCAGGGAGCCTGATCTTCTGATATTTATACTACAATGTAGTATGATTTTTCTCACTTGAAGTTAGAAGAGGTAAGAACATGAGGTAAAGTTTTGTTTATGGTGGGTTTTACCTTGGGAAGAGGTAACTTTTTTATACAGTCTCAAATTTTTTTTTTTTAAGTTTCTGAACTTCAGTGTCATGCTTAGGAAGCCATTTTCTATTTCAAAACAACCAAGTATTCCCAGTATTCTCTTTTGGTTCTTTAGTGCAATTTTTTTTTACATTTATTTTTTGTTTTTTGAAATTGAATACTGAATTATTTTGAAGATTATTTCTGAGTGATTAGGACTTCCATCTTTAGCTTAGTATGTAGAAAACTGGAAAAAGAACATTGTTCCCATTCTAGTCACAACAACAAAAAGCCAGATAATCCACAGAGTCGTGGTTTTACTTGAAACTATTATGGAGCTGAGGTTGTAGGGAAACTGATGAGCCTCATCTCTAAGGAAAGACAAGTGTCTCCAGCGAGAGACTAGTTGATTTGGGACAGTCACTGGGCACTGTATAATTTGGTAAGAATTCACCTAAAACTTTAATAAATTGCAAAAGGCAATGAACTAGCATGAGAGTGTAGAACCCCTGGGAGTTGCAGACAGAGAGGAATTCGTAACCCTTCATGGGCTAGTTTCCATAGACTCAATCAGGTGTTCACAGGAAAGATTGAGAATCAGAGAAAGCCTTGCTGATGCCAGGCCTTGGGGAAGTGACCAGCAGTTACTGTGGAAAAGGCAGCAAATCCCATCTGGTTCCTTCTCCCCTATTTCCCCTATAGAACAAAAAGCTTTAAGCTGCTAGGGATGAGCAGCAGACCTTATAGCTATACTCAAAGTCTAGGCAAAGACCCTATGCAGATGAAGGAAGGCAAAAGGAAAAAAATGTTCTATACCTGAGATAGGAGCATGAAAACATCTTGGGCCTAGAACGTGAGAGATCTCCAACCACTGGGAGGGAGGGCAGGATCCCTGAGAAGATCCTATTTCTGAGACTGAGGGACACAAGTACTGCTCAGGCTGAAGCAGGAAAGTAGAACTTCCCTCACTCCCCCCACTACCTGCCTTGCTGTCGCCATGGCGCCTCATATGCCTAACGTTCCCTCCAACCAGGCTAGCGAGCACTAAATAACAAAAGCAATCAACTGCTGAGAGAGGGACAAGAGTATGAAGAGAGAACCTTTCTGAGGTGCAGGCTAACAGAGATCTAAAGCTGAGAGAACATTAAGAAAAATCATCTGAAAAACCCTGTCCCATCCTAAATACAAAGTAACAGTAGGGGAATTTGAAGCCTCTGATTGTACCTAGGGTAATCATAGCAATAAGAAAACCGGGACGCCTGGGTGGTTCAGTCAGTTAAGCGTCTTTAAGCATCTGCTTTCAGCTCAGGTCATGATCCCAGGACTGTAGGATCCAAGTCCCGCACAGGCCCCTTGCCCAGTGGGGAGTCTGCTTCTCCCTCTGCCTTCCGCTCTCCCCCTGCTTGTGTGCTCTCTCTCTCTCATTCAAACAAACAAATAAATAAATAAATAAATTCTTTAAAAGGAAACAAAACCCTAAACTCATCTCAACTTTTGACTAGATTAATGAAACCCCATACACTTTATAAAGGACTAGCCAAAAAAAAAAAGAGGCATACCTATTTCTATAATTACTATTGTCTTACACAAGATGTTTGGCTCTCAGCCAAAAGTTATAAGATATATAAAAGGAAGAAAAAAACATTCTCAAGAGCCAGATTCAGGTGTGACTCAGATGTTGGAAATACCAGACAGGGATTTTAAAATAACATTGATTAATATGTTAAAGGTTCTAGTGGAAAAGTAAAGCAAATGTGCATGAACAGAAAGAGACCATCATTCCAGAAATGTAAAATTTAAAGAACAAGAAAGTGGAAATGCTAGAAATGGAAAGCATGGTAAGAGTGATGATGAATATCTTTAATGAGCCCATCAGTAGACTCAACACAATCATGGAACGAGCCAACAAACGTAAAGCTAGGCCAATAGAAATTTCCCAATATGAAACACAAAGGGTGAAAAAAAACCCAGCATGGAGCATCCAAGAGCTGTGGGACTGTATTTAACAGTCTAGATACACATAATTGGAATTAAGGAGAAGAGAGAAAGGTTAGAAGATATTTGAACAGGCAATCGCTGAGAATTTTCCAAAATTAATTGGCAAATGAGTATCTGAGTCTCTGTTTTCAGTTCTTCTTGGTATATACCTAGGAGTAGAATTACTGGGTCATACAGTAATTCTGTGTTTAATTTTTGGGGAATCGCCAAACTGTTTTCGACAGTGGCCATACTACTTTACATTCCCACCAGCAGTGTATGTTCCAGTTTTTTCACATTCTGACATTTATTTTACTGTTATGTTTTTTTTTTAATTATAGCCATCCTACTAGGTGTGAAGTGGTAGCTTGGTCCTTCATGTACATAGTCACTTTGATCATATTGAAGGAAGAAAAAACAGTTAAAAAGAGGAAATTGTGGGGCTCCTGGGTGGCACAGCGGTTAAGCGTCTGCCTTCGGCTCAGGGCGTGATCCCAGCATTATGGGTTCGAGCCCCACATCAGGCTCCTCCGCTAGGAGCCTGCTTCTTCCTCTCCCATTCCCCCTGCTTGTGTTCCCTCTCTCGCTGGCTGTCTCTATCTCTGTCGAATAAATAAATAAAATCTTTAAAAAAAGGGGCGCCTGGGTGGCTCAGTCATTGAGCGTCTGCCTTCGGCTCAGGGCGTGATCCCGGCGTTATGGGATCGAGCCCCACATCAGGCTCCTCCGCTATGAGCCTGCTTCTTCCTCTCCCACTCCCCCTGCTTGTGCTCCCTCTCTCGCTGGCTGTCTCTCTCTCTCTCAAATAAATAAAATCTTTAAAAAAAAAAATTAAAAAAAAAAAAAAGGAAATTGTAATATTAGTAAGGAAAATCAACTTCAGGTGTTAGAAATTCATGGCACTAATGATCATTATCAATATTTTCCACCTTTTCAGGTTGGTAGTACTCTGGAGGATTCGAGAACTTCAGTGGCAAACTGTTCCAACTCAAGACCGCATTTGGCTGGTACACATGCTTCTCTTAGACTTCCACAGGAAGGCCAAAGAACTTGTATTCTTGTAGATAGTTGTGAAATCACTTCTGGATCAGAAGTAATTTCTTCCCTAAGGGCAATTCATGGCTTACAAGTAGAGGTTTGTCCTCTTAATGGTTGTGACTACATTGTGAGTAACCGCATGGTGGTGGAAAGGAGGTCTCAATCAGAGATGTTAAATAGTATCAATAAGAACAAACTCATTGACCAGATCCAGTACCTACAGAGCATGTTTGAAAGAATATGTGTGATTGTGGAGAAGGACAGAGAAAAAACAGGTTTGTATTTTTAAATGTTTCTGTTTATAAGGCTGTAAAGGAACTCGGCTGTTACTTAGTTCACTCTTCTGTCACGATGTGGAAAACTCTTAAAATACAAATACCTGATGCAAAAATGTCACTTTATATTTATATAAAGCCATGTTTTTCATTAGTCATTGTGTTTATGTTATGCTATTATTATTAACTTCATAAATAGGTTTATTTCTGGATTTTTTTAGTTATTGTGTTAAAATGCAGTTTGAGAGTTAAAGGGTGAGAAATTGAAGGCAAGTGAATCAGTCTTGGCAAGTGAGTCATGCCTTTTTTCAGGAGCTCCAGAAAGGATGAGGACCTTAAGGCAGTAGTGGGGAAAAGGAGGAGGATTTAGGGGATTTAGGAGGCAGGATTAGCAATAGTTGGTGGAAGGAGGCAAGAATTACTCTTGAATCGATTGATTTCTTTCACTGGGCCATTAGTTAGGTAGTGGTGCTTTTTATTGAAATTATGAATATCAGAGAAGAGCAGATATAAGGTATAAGGGGTCTTTCAGTTGAATACTTGGGAGTTCTTATTCGGGAACTGAAAAGGATGCATAGGAGCTTCAGTTAGGGAATTTCTTTGGGTGATATTTAATCGTAGGGGGAGCCCTGAGAATAATAAAAAAGGTCATGGAATATGGAATCAGAAGACACACTGAATTCTGGTGTCATGATAGCTATGTGATGTTGAATTGACAAATCAGTCCCTTTGAGGGTTAATAATCTATTTGTCCTATTCATCTTGTGATAATTATGAGGACTAAGTGAAGTCATGCAGGCAAAGGGCGAGTGTAAGAATTCAAGAATTATACAGTCACACAGTATATAGTAAAAAGAAATAATGTAGTTTATATAAAACATTGGGTTGGTAATTGAGCGTTGTACCTCTTTATCCCCATGCTGTCACTGGTAAACTATGCGGCCTTGGATAAGTCACTTTCAGTAGCCAAGTTTGTTTCTTTTTCGTTCTTTTTCTTTCGACAAGTGAGGGCTTTAGATGAAGTGGTCTCTTGGGTCCTTTTAGCGCTAAAATTCTATAATTTTCTCTTTACCAACATATCCTTTATAAAGGAAATAGATTTGGAATAAAAGGAAAGTAACATGGCAAAAGTTACAGGAAAAAAAATTATGGAAAAAGTTTTGTTTTTCCGTAACGAAAAGTGCCCCCAAAAGGATGGAGGATAGACTATGAAAAGAAATGACTGGGAAAGGTAGGGAAGTAATTTAATAGGCAAATATTAAAGATAACATTAAAATGGGTATGCAGAGTTTTGAGTTACTCTTAAATAAATATGTAAGATTTTATATCAGTTAAGCCAATACTTAAGCTATTCATCAGTGCTAGTGTTGTGAAGAATTTTAGAGATAATATGGTCTTGGTCTTCAGGAATGAGTTATCTAGGAATATAAGCTCTCCTGCTGACTCATCTTCCTATTTGATTCCAATTGAAGACACTCATAAAGATAGTTCTTCCTTTTTATCTTCCAGATACTTGAGAATCACTTTAAATCTTTAGTTGAGGCTTTCTCATTAGAGTAAGGTGGCACTAGTTTGCTGAATGGCTGTAAATCTTGGGATTTTAATAATATATAGTATTAATGATTCTACTTAATGTAAGTTACTAAGGTTTGCATTTTTCTAAATATGAAATATTTAGGAGACACATCCAGGATGTTTAGGAGGACAAAGAGCTATGACAACTTGCTGACTACCTTAATTGGTGCTGGAATCCGAATTCTTTTCAGTTCCTGCCAAGAAGAAACTGCAGATTTGCTAAAGGAACTGTCTTTAGTAGAACAAAGAAAGAATGTTGGTATTCATGTTCCAACAGTGGTGAACAGAAGTAAATGTGAGGCACTTCAGTTTTATCTAAGTATTCCCAATGTAAGTTATATAACCGCATTAAATATGTGTCACCGGTTTTCTTCTGTTAAAGAGATGACTAACAGGTATGTCCGTCTTAATATTTTTAGATGGTTACTTTTAAATGATTCTTAGAGGTATTTCATAGAAATTTTAATTTTTTTAAAAATAAAGATGTATAGCACCTGTTAAGATTATCTCACTCAGTAAAGACTTTTTGCTTGCCAGTATGTTACAGCCACTGCATGAAACTGAAGTTCTTAATGAGGGGCAGTAAGAGCCACTGCCTTTGGCGAACTTAGAGCCCTCTGGGAGCTAGACCAACAGCTCTTATATTTGAGCTTGCATTCTAACATTTCTAGGCTGTTTAGTTCTGGAACTAGACAAATGTGACAGTGCAAATTTTACTAGTTTTTGTCTATTATATTGCTTGAAAGGATTTCAGAAAATAGGATATTTTAATTAAACTAAAGACCTGTGTGTAAGATATTGAAATTATTGTTATATATGACTTTAAATATGAAGAATAAGTGTCTTCAACTCATGCTAAGGACATACTCTTTTACGTTTGGTGTTAAGCAAGTAAGAATATTAAATTGTACGAGTTAAAAGTTCTACTAATTTATTTTTCAGCTCACCTCAAGAAATCTCCATGTATGCACAAGTAACTCGTCAGAAGGCCGAGGAGATCTATAGATATATTCACTATGTATTTGACATGCAAATGTTACCAGATGGCCTTAACCAAGGTAGACTACAGTCCGATGCATGATCACACGCTCAGGTGCGGTTATGAAAGAACTCTCACAATACTAAGTGCACTTCAATAATCATTGCTGTGGTTTGTGATGATCAGTTTGAAATATGTAAAAGAATATTTCCATATCTATTTTATATTGTGTACATTTTTATTTATATAGATTATAAATTATTTTAAAAGAAAACCTGATGTTCAGTAATCATTTTGATTAACTAGATTATGAAACTTATTTTTTATTGAATAAAAAAAGGTTTACTGAAGGTGCTACTAGAAAGTAAAAGCTCGAGTTAGGGCTGTAGGTTAGGAATTTTCCAGAGTTTATAGTACTGAACTTGCCATTTGTTAGCATAATAGGTTGAGGTGTCTGCTGCCAACTTAATGGTCATAAATAATTTTCCTATATATAAATGATAATATCATCTAGAATATTTTAAATGTCCTGAGTCTACATACATATTGGATAAGATGTGAATGGTAGGTATATCATGAGATAAATTTTCCAGTTACTAGGAGAGATGAAATTTAATTGAATATGATCATCTTACCAAAAGTGTCCCAATCAAGTATAGTCAAATCCTGCTTTATGAATTCCAACATACACTGCTTTTTTATTGTTGAAATATTACATTCAAAGAAGTGGAATATTGGCTGAGACTTGGAGAATTGGTTAGTATAGATGAGCTGCTGAATGTGGACTTCATTGTGCCCATAACAGTGCGTCTGTGATACTATTAATATTTTAAGATGTCTCCATGTTTTTATCTGCAACATCTGAGGCCCTTCTAGTCAGTCTCGTGCTAATGCAGCCTTTAACTATGGATTTCCCCTCATCCCCCATTTAGAGTCCTTTATTCTCTGGTTGCCTTGTTTTCTTGTTACATTGCAGGGTAGTTGAACCAGTATCACAGTAGAGTTCTCCTTGCCTTACACCAGGCAGGGGCTTCAAGAGTTCATCTAATTCAAATTGCTTTTCTCTTTTCTTATCAGATGGAAGTGGGGCCTACAAACAAGTGACTTATTCAAGTTTACTGGGAAATCTAGAACCAGAACCCAGGAACTAGATGGTTCTTTTTTTCACTAAAAAGTTACTCTTAATCGTGAACTTAGCTTCTTTGGGGTAGTATAAATTCTTAATTCTTCTGAAAGCAGTGGATTTCATAGTTCTGCTGTTCAGTAATTCTGTCAGAGAAGTTCTAGAAGTTATTGGGTCATGTGCAGTTATTGATTTATTTATCTCTCAGCCTCAAATTTACCTTTTAGTATCTTGCTTTGCTATAATGGACTGGACTTTTTGAACATTTCTCACTAAAGTATGCATGATTTAAGCTTTGTCATTAGAAGGAAGAAAGGGGCTTCTTTCTGGTTCCAGTGTGCTGTTTTGCTACTTCTGGCTGTTTTGCTACTTTTGGCTTCTGCTACATGGTATCAGTGGTGCGTGTGGGTGGGGACATTTGGTGGTACTCTGCCCTAGCTGCGTGCCAGAAGTATGCAATTCCTCAACAACTTCACACTGACCTGGGCTGATGACCACTTTGATGACTCTCCCATGCAGACACCAGTGTGCTCAAATTCTTTGTGTCCAACCACCAGACAAAATATTTTATAAATTAACATGGTGTGAGGGACATAACCTAGAAGATTTCATTTATTTATGCTTGCTGTGTGGAGCTCTACCCATATTTAAGCTGCAGTAGCCTTCTTTATAGTCTCATTGGTAGCACTTAACTATCAGCCCTGTTGATTATTAATCCATGTTTGAGCCTACTTTTAAGTCTCCTTTGGATGTTACTTTTTTTTTTTTTTTAAAGATTTTATTTATTTATTCGACAGAGATCGAGACAGCCAGCGAGAGAGGGAACACAAGCAGGGGAGTGGGAGAGGAAGAAGCAGGCTCGTAGCGGAGGAGCCTGATGTGGGGCTCAATCCCACAACGCCGGGATCACGCCCTGAGCCGAAGGCAGATGCTTAACCGCTGTGCCACCCAGGCGCCCCTGGATGTTACTTTTAAGCCTTAACTAGCTTATCTTATGACCTGATGGAAAGAAACGGGACTAACCAGGTACCTGGCAGGTGGGATACAATTAAGTAAACTAGGAAGGACACTGAAGGAGTTCCAATAGGACACAGGGAATATAGGGGCTAGGGGTGGGGGGGAGGCCGCACTTTTTGGTGTTAAGTCTGTGCTATATCAAAATTATCTTTTTATTTCCCATTATGGAATTTAAGTACCTTCTAACTCCTTAAAAATACTATCCATTAACAGTAAGCAGCATGGTATTATACCAAATATCGGCAACTTAAGTTATAAAACAGTATTTTCACTCTAAAATAATCCCTTCATTTGTTCCATCCTACATCTAAAAGTCTTTGTGGCAGAAACAGTTATGAACTCAGCCTAATATCTCTGCAATATTCTTTTTAAATCTTGTGTTTCCATAAATTCTATAGTTATATAACTGCTGATTATTACTAAATTCTTAAGAAACAAGAAAATGTATTTTTTACTAAAAGTTCTGATATTTTTTGAGGCAACAAGCTGAACCAGTAACGAAGTGTATATTTGTTTACTTTCTATGATCCAGTAATCAAACAACAACCACCAAAATACAAATGTTATAAAAGCAAACCAAGTTTATTTGAACAATCTAACTGGAGAGAAAGGGTAAGTGAACATATACTATAACCACAGGAAAAATAGTCTATGTCAGATTTCAAAACAGAGTGGCAGAATAAGCTAAAAAAAGGTTTATTTCTAAAGGAACTATCTGAAAGAAAAATAATGTTTACTATGACATGGCATATTAACTTGACTCCTTACAATGGTAGACCAACTACTTGAATGTTTGTTTAATCCAGTCTTGTAAACTGTCTTCATATGTAAATAAGGTGTAATGCAACAAAATTTGTTCTCTGATTCTACCTAATAAAATACTGAAAAGGCAATAAATTTATATAGGTTTCATAGATATGCCAATCACAAGTTTTAAGAAAAAAATCAGGAGAAAGAGTGTCAGATAGTTTGAACAACATGTAATTTAAACATTAGATCAATTCTGGCTTGTATACCAAGTGGTAACAAATGCTAATGTAACGTTTTCATGAATTCAGTAGCCAGCAGTACAATCTACTTTTCATTCTCCCTCCCCTGTCCCTTAACAGTAGCAACATTTCCTTGGAAGCTTCTAAAAAATCTGTTTGGAACATGATTTTCTTAAAGTAAACAGACTTGGATGCTTAAGAAGACTTATCTAGGATATTTTAATATTGTAAAACTCAAAAATTGACAAATATCTATATACAATCAAAACAATTTTCCTTATATTTTAGTAACCTGCAGCAATGAGGAATATTTATAGAAGGATGTTTTACTCTGAATACAAACTCCTAAAACCTTTGAGAAGGAATCCACAATTTCATATGAAGGTACATTATAAGGAAAATACATATATTCCAAAAGAATATATAAATATCTGCTTCTTGATAAAAATCCTGGAAGTATTTTCTCATATTTACTATGTAGAATCAGAGTTTGAAAAATAATAATCTTTCTCTTCTTCATCCAAAGACTCCATAGCATTAGTGAAAAGTTTTCCAATATCAGAGTTTTCTCCTAATTCTGTAGAGAGAAGTTTAATAAAAAAGATTAATATACTTCTAAAAGTAATTTCAGTGAAATTGAAAAGAACTGAGAAACTGAATAGTAGGTCTGCCCATTTGAGAGCAGTTAATTTTAGTACTATGGTAATAAAGAGACTATCTTCTAATAGACTAAGCTCCAAAAGAAAAATAAATTACCTTTGTAAAACAGGGTTTTTTTTCTTGATGCTGGAGTTGAAAAATCAGTTTCAACCTGCAACAGAGTTCATGTTAATAGCTAAATAGTACCTCCTGTGAATTCTGCCTCAAACATAGACAAAAGAAGCATTCTTCATCCCAAGTACCTTGAACTCATGCCTATAATGATACCTAATCACATTATAATTATCTCTGAAATGTCTACTTCTCTTTTAAAAGAGTTGAATTTATCTAGGGCAAGAACACTTATTCAGTGTTGTTTCCCACAAACATGGCAAACATGACTATAAGAAAATATTACAAAATAATGCTACAGAGATGAAAGGATAGTCTATGGGCCTCTGACAGTTGCCAAAATCTAAGTAGTCATTCCATTCCATTCCACTAGCAAAATTTAAATTCTTGTCTAAAAATGGTAATTTATATGACAAATTTCAAGTGTATAATACATACTTATTACATCAGTGATTTTTTAACTTTTGGCCATGGCTGGCTATCTTTAAAAAATGAAAAGGAATAGAATAGAAAATATGACAAGGTATACCCATTGTACTAGGGGTAAATATAGTTCAAACTTTTGAGATACAAATTTATGTTCAGATTGTGATATAAATGTACTTTTTCTTGTGAAATGAGTCAAAAACACTATTCTATCATTTATCTCTCAAAATCATTCAGCAACATTAAACCAGTATCATGATTCCCATGTCAACGATAACCACACATGAGTAAAATGAGATTAGAAAGCCTAAATAGCCTGCCTTATTATAAAGCTGGTATGGGGAGTCAGGTCTTGAAATCAGAATTTCTAACACTAAATCCTTTGCTCTTTCTGTGCTCACACATTAGCTACAAAATATTAGTCTATGAAAAAATAGGACTAAATCACAAGGATATTATAGTTTGGTAGACTGCTCACATTATGACCCATTAAGAAAACAGAAGTCCAGTAGTGGTTAGGATGATGTCAGAAATACAGAGAAATAAAAATTCTTAATAGGAAGGGTCCTTCTAGATCTATCCACTTGAATTTTTCATCATTGTGCAGAGAACAGACTGAGTGGATTAGGATCTTGCTACTACTCAGTGTGGTCCATGGACAGCAACACAGGCATTATCACCTGAAGCCTATTAGAAATGCAGAAATCTCAAATCTACTGGACCAAAATCTGTTTAACAAGATCCCTAGGTGACTCCTATGCACATTCAAGTTTGTGAAAGAATTATCAAAACCATCCAACTTTTCACTGGCAAAATAGAGACTAGAAGCCCAACAAGTCTTTCTCACTATGTTGATTCCAGGTCCTTTGCAACAAACCAAAATTTCATTCTCCAGTCCCAGGAATGTGGGACTGGAAAAAGGGAATCTAAGAATCACTGAGTCTGTCTACACGCTCAATTTTGGAGATTTCTTTTAAAGAATTTAGTCTCCAGGTTGATTTTAAGTTTCTACCATTTCCTGTGAACAAGTGAAACCCACAGAAATTGGATGTGATTATGTAATCCCAATGTTTAGTTTAGAAACTCTGAGAAGAATTATACTCTAGCAAGTGTGCAATATAAATATGAGGGAGGAAGAGATTGCCATAATCTGGTCAGAAGGAATATGCAATCAGGACATAAGGTGGTCCTTCACTGTACCTCCATAAATTATTATTCTCTAAGATTAACTATTTACTTTGAGGGCAAGAACTTTTACGTAACTTATAACTCCCACAATTTGCCATATATGATAGCTGTTCAATAGATGTAATGAATAAATGAAGAATAAATAAACTTACTTTTTTTTTCTTGATATTGCCCCAGACAATGCCACCTTTACTTTTATGGGTTTTTTGCATACGAAAAACATATTTATCACAATCATTCCTGTTTGAATACAAAATTTTAAGTCAACATTAACTACCATACTTCTATCCACTGCTTGAATACCAATTGACAAAATTAATTTAAAATGTGTTTTCATCTTTAAAAAGTGTATTTTCTGGGGAAAACTGTATTTTCTGGCAAATATATATATATTTTTCTGGGAAACAAAAGCAAAAATGAACTAGTAGGACTACAGCAAAATAAACAGCTCTGCACAGGGAAGGAAACAACAAAATTAAAAGGCAACCTATGGAATGGGAGAAGATATTTACAAATGACATAGCTGATAAAGCTGATAAAGATATTTACAAATTACATAGTATCCAAAATACATAAAGAACTTACACAACTCAACACAACACCCCAAAAATAAATAATCCAATTTAAAAATGGACAGAAGATATGAGTAGATAGTTCCCCAAAGACATTCACATGCCCGACAGACACATGAAAAGAAGCTCAGCATGACTGTCAGGGAAATACAAATCAAAAGTACAATGAGCTATATCACCTCTCACCCGTCAGAATGGCTAAAATCAACACAAACAATAGGTGTTGGTGGGGATGTGGAGAGAAGGGAACCCTTGTGTATTGTTGGTAGGAATGTAAATTGGTGTAGCTACTGTGGAAAACAGTATAGAGTTTCCACAAAAAGTTAAAAATAGAGCTACTGATCCAGCAATGGCACTACTGGCTATTTACCCAAAGAATACAAAAATATTAATTCAAAGGGATACTGCATCCCAATGTTTAGAGCAATATTATGTACAATAGCCAAATTATGGAAACAGCCCAAGTATCCATCAACTGATGAATAAAGAAGGTGTGGTGTACACACACACACACACACACACACACACACACACGAATATTACTCAGCCATAAAAAAGACTGAAAGCTCTCCATTTGCAACAACATGGATGGAGCTAGAAACAAAGTATGTTGAGCAAAATAAGAGAAAACAAATACCACATGGTTTTACTCATATCTGGAATTTAGGAGACAAAACAGATGAAATAAGGAAAAAAAAAGAGACAAACCAGGAAACAGACTCTTAACTATAGAGAACTGATGGTTACCAGAAGGGCGGTAGATGGGATGGGCTAAATGGGTGATGGGGATTAAGGAGTGCACTAGTAATAAGCACTGAGTGTTGTGTGGAAGGAAGTGTTGAATCACTATATTGTACACTGAAACTAATATTAATCTCTATGTTAACTAGAATTTAAATAAAAACTTAACGAACAAAAAAATATATTTGTCTTTTCCATTTTTACAAAGACAGTGGTGTACTGATGGACAAAATTCTTCAACCTAATATTTTAAAGTTAACACTGAATAAGAATATTCTAGGAAATGATGGTTTTGCTTATTGTTCATTGTCCCATTTGTGCTCTTTCCCAATCACTGTCTTGCTGCCTCTCTTTTCCAAAATTCACTGAGACTTCTTGTCCCTGGACTCCCTTTTATTGGACCTCTCACCCCTTTCTACTGTTCACTTCCTTCCCTTTCCAGATTCAGTCTCACAGTTAACCACTTTAAGGATATATCTGGTGATGAAAACCTTCAATTAATTTATAGGTTCCAGCTAACTGTTGAGTCGTTTCTTTTTAGCTTGTCCCCTCCCACCCATTCTTAGCAAATAGGCTTGGGTCAATTTACCGACACAAATTGAAGCTAACCAGAACGGCTGTTCCCATTTCCCTCTACAGTTCCTAGTCCTGCTTATGATAGTAAATATCAGCTGAACACCAATTCTAATTCTCTCTCTTGGTTTCAAGATCCTTTATGATCAATTATCCTTTCCTTTATGATAATTTGGAAGCAACCTTAAAGCTATGACATGTAGATATTTCTAAACGTGTGACTGTATTAAGATATTAATGTGAACCACAAACACTGCTGCACAGCTAGTGAATAACCTAGCCAGCTGCAGGATCAGCACCTCATGAGTCTGTTGTCCTGTATGAAAAAATCACTTCTGAAGTGATAAAAATTGTTTCATTATTTTAAATAAAAGGAAGCCAACTATTAGAGCTGGTGAGTCAAGGGATAGTGTAGAGGCCTAGGAAACTCATTTTTTTTAAATTTTAGGAAATATATTCATGATATAGATGAGTCTACCATGTGTTCTATTAGGGGGGAAAAAGATGTCTTTCCATCATTGTAAAAGTGATACAAAAACAAAACAGAACACCGAAACTCTCTTCAGTTTAATTCTACAACCTAGGGGTATAATGGCTGGTGATGTTTTTAGTCAAGAAATTTCCTTTCTGAATACATGTTATGCAAATTGGGATACTGTTTATAATTTAACTTCTTAGCTTTCAAAATCTACTGTCAACTGAACATTATTCTTTGTTAAAAATTCTTGAAGGCATGATTTTCAATTGTTACATATTATTATATGGACAAATCCTAATTTCTTAACTTTATTGGACATTTAGGTCATTTCCATATTTTCATTGTTATGTTTCATAATGAACATCTTTGTCCATACAACTGTACATACATACTTGCCCAAATATATTTCCTTATAATTCAAGGGCCAAAGAGATGAATATTTTAAAGCTTTTGATGATCTGGCCAAAGTGCTTACCAAAAATTTTGTCTAAAACTATACTCTCAATATACTTTCACCTGCAATGAATACTAAATAAAAAATAAAAATAATTTGTGGATTGCTGGGGAAAAATTATCTTTTTACCAAATAAATGCAAATTAAAATTTTACTAAGCTTCAGAAGACTGAATACTTTTTTCTCAGTCGTTATTACCTGGCTTCTACCTCACACCCGTGGAAATTACTATTCATAAAATGAGCGTTGTCCTGCTTGATTGCCAAATGGAATGGCTTATTTTCAGGCCTCACATTATTTTCCATCTTTTCTGTTATTCAATTGCTGGTAACCCCTGATTTTTCTTAATTTTATTTATATTTCAAGTAGTCCCTATGTTCACATAGTTCAAAATTCAAAACGTTTCCCTGTTATTCTCATCTCTAAGTGATCTTAGTTCTTCCTGGTACGGATCACTGATGTTTTCAGTTTATATATTCTTTCAGATATATTTAATTAAAGGAAAGCAATTATATATATATGCACATATATATGCATGTATAACATATACAAGTACACACACAGCCCCTATTTACACAAATAATTCACTGCAGCTAATTTTTTCCACTTAATATATCTTGAACATTTTGCCATAATAGTATATCAAGAATTTCTTCATTAATTTCTATGGCTACATAATATACCAGAATTTATTTGATTAGCATCTGAGTTGCTTCCAGTCTTTTGCTATTATGAGCAATACTCTAATAAGCTGTGCATTCACTGTTTGAGAAGCAGGACTGATAAGTCAAAGAGCATGTGTATTTACAATTTTGATATTGAAAAATTGCTGCTTGCAGAGACTGTATTTATCCTCTCACTAGTAATGCATGAGAATGGCTTTCCTTTCCACTTAATTTGTAGGAGTGCTGCATCAGGAAAATTAGCCTTTTTCTTTGATGAGTTCCATGATTCTTTTGTCAGATCACTATTTATCTTTTGATTGCTTATGGTGGTTGATATGGGGTAAAACTTCACCTGGTTGACTTTACGATTCTTTTTGTTACTGTCTTCTGAAAAGACTTTTGCTAATCAATGATTACCAATAATCCTCCAAGGTTTCTTTAGGTATATTTTATAGTATAACTTGTTATGTAAAACTTTGATACATTTAGAATTATCCTGATGTAAAGCGTGAGCTGTGTCCCTACACTACTGAACAGTACCCCTACTGGTTCATCCTTGACTTCTAGGAACTATTCTTTCTTTCTTTTTTTTTAAAATAATAACTCTTCTCATTATTGACATCTACTATTCAACTCCTGAAATGTTAAATGCTGATGCAGGAACTACAGTATCATATGCATATTTACCTATTTATAGAGGCTAGCATGCCAGGACTGACGTGCTGACACTGAGGAGTTTTGGCCAGTGGAAAGACAACTGATGATGGAGTTGTTGGATTTCTGTCCATACTTGGCAGAGTATCATCCTCCTCTGCACTGTCCTGGAGACTTGGCAACTAGAAAACAAATATTTATTATGAGCCAGGAGACAACCATAAAAATGGAATTTCTTATTATTACTAAATGTTTTTGGGTGGCCTAATAAGTTGTCTTTTCCACTGAGATAACTAAACATATTAGTGGTTACAGAACAGAGCCTTGGCCTTTAAAAAATTTCAGTTCTACTGTGTTAATCAGAGACAATGACGCCTATTTCTAAAAGTTGTGAAAAGACCAGGGGTCAGCAGATGTTTTCTGTAAAGGGTCAGATAGTATATATTTTAGGCTTAGTGGTCCACATAGTCTTTGTCCCAAATATCCAACTCTGTTGTTGTAGCATGAAAGCAGAAATACTAAGTAAACAATGAAGATGTGTGTTCCAATAAAATTTTGTTTCTAAAAACTGTGGCCTGCCAGATTTGATCCGTGGGTCATGGTTTGCTTATCTCTGTGTAAATATAACAAAACAGAACTAATTAATTGATTATTATGCTTGGCACTTAATAGGAACTCAAGCAACATTAAACTTTTGTGTATATACCTTTCCAATAAACAATTCAGTCCTTCATTAAGATGTTACCTTCCTTTGCATTAAAACCTTAGAGAAACCTGAAATGATGGTAGAATTATATAAAGGATATAACCCCTAAAGGACCATGGTTGTTATGCAGGGAACATAGTAAGAGCCTCAGATGGCTCCCTTAAAATACCTCCCTTTATTATCTCTGTAGGCTAAAAACCCCAGATAATGATGTTACTAAATTCTTAAAGCATTGTGTAGCCTTTTAATATTGGAGATGATGTAACAATACTAAGAAATGAGTAAATAAAAAAATTACCCCTGAAGTTTAGCTCACGAAAACAACCCTTTGAATTTTTACACTTCTATCAGTTGTCTATATCTATCCATTTTTGCGTTGATCTTAATATTCTTAACATTTACATTTAAATTCTAGAAATAGTCTCAAATTTGCAATTAATATTTATATTGTACTTGACTGTTCATGAAGAACATCCTTATTGTATATATACATTGCTTCCAGTAAAGATAAACCTGCAATGATTATCTTTGTCAAGATTTTTGGCTTCGGGGCGCCTGGGTAGCTCAGTTGGTTGAGCGTCTGCCTTCAGCTTGGGTCATGATCTCAGGGTCCTGAATTGAGCCCCGCATCAGCCTCTCTGCTCAGTGGGGAGTCTGGCTCTCCCTTTCACTCTCCCTCTGTGTTTTCTCTCTCTCTCAAAAAATAAAATCTTAAAAAAAGAAGATTTTTGACTTCTTTTCAATTTCGTAGGATAAATTCTAATGAATACAATTAATCTAATGGTTCTTGAACATGGCCATGATGCTTTCCAAAGGTAGGATTCATTTTACATCCACTAATGTATGGCTACATCAGTATCTCCACTGCTTTTGTTAGTGGATATTTTAACTTAGTTTTACAAAAGATTCCATAACTTAGAATATATACGTATGGTTTACTTATTTTTCCTTTGTCAGCTAATACAACCACCTCCCCAAGTATTCATTCAGCCTTTTGAATTTTTTCTTGCCCACCTTTTCCTTGCCATCTTGACAATTTTTTTAAAGATTTTATTTGAGAGAGAGAGTGAGCATGAGTGGGGGGAGGGGCACAGGGAGAGGGAGAAGCAGACGCTCCACTAAGCAGGGAGCCTGACGTGGGGCTGGATCCCAGGACCCTGAGATCATGACCTGAGCCAAAGTCAGACAAATTTTATTAATACTAGTAACTTTTTAAAAAAACATTTTATTTATTCATTTGAGAGACACAGAGAGAGCATAAGTGGAGGGGAGAGGGAGAAGCAGACTCCCCACTGAGGAGGGAGCCAGATGTGGGACTTGATCCCAGGACCCTGAGATCATGACCTGAGCCAAAGGCAGACGCTTAAACCATCTGAGCCACCCAGGCGCCCCTATTTCTAGTAACATCTGAATTAGTTCTTCATATTATAAACACTGGCTTTATTTGTTGTAAATATTTTTTCCCAATTGCTGAGGTTTTTAGTTATACGATTTTTTATACTATAAAAATTCTTTTATACATTTTAATGTCAACTTTGTGCTGCCACTAAATCCCTCCACTGAATTTACTATACAGTAGGTAATAATTTTATAAGTTTGCCTCATTGCATATGAAATTTTAAATATATACATGTAGCTATTTAAACATTTCTGGGTTTTCAATTTGGCTCTACACCCATTACCTTTGAAACTCACTGAAAGACGGACTCTGGACTGATGAGAAGAGCATGTGCTGGCGGACTGCTTCCTATACTGTATACTTTGGGTCATGTCTGTGGAACTATCAATCCTTGGCCTAAATTATTAGGGATGAACACTAACCATACATAAAAATGAAAGATGTAAAAGTGAATATAAAGAAAGCAATAATTTCATGCACTTAAGACTCTTACCAGAACTCTCTGATTCTGCGAAGGTGTTGTACTGAAAAAATCATCATGATCATCTTTTGGCAACTGTTCCAGAAAATCCCTCATTTGCTGTTTCCTCTTAAGAGTTCCCACTTTGGCAGTTATCTTAATAATTTGCTTCTTATCAGCATCACCTATCTTGCCTTAGGAGTCAGCAAAATATTTTGATAAGGACTTGGTCATTTATAGTAACTGCTCTAACGTTAACAGACTTTGTAAAATCTAAATTGTTTATATTAAGTAAACTCATCCTCTATTAATAAGTCTCTTATATAACAAAAGATTCTTTCTGTACTGGGATCTATGCAATATAATTAGTCCACAAGATACTCATGAAGAAACTACATAAGATTAGCCTGGGTGAGGTGGAAAATGTCTCTACCCAGTGGGAAGGAAAGGTTACCTCCTACATTCCCCTTGCTGAACGCCTATTAATTGATTTTAAAAAATATAAACCTTATTGAATTAAAACAGGGATAGGATACTCTGAAAGGTTAGTATACGCTCTGTCATAAACTCTGAGCATGAATGTGTACTCCTGGGGAATATGAAAACTAAATTTACTTTGAATTTTATTATGAATTTCTAGGGAGCCCTACCCAAGTGGCCTCAAATTAAATTAGACTCTTAGAACAATAATCCAGATACTGAAATCTTTGGATCTAACTGCAGATTTCCTAGAAAAAATTCAAAGCACAAGGCTGCTAAGGCTACTATTGATGGAATTAACTATCTAGATAAGACTTAAAACATGATATTTAGAAATCTTTCTAGCTTTAAAATGTGGAGAAAATACCTATAAGATGACAATACACGGGTAAATAAATCTAGTGAATGATTAGAAATCAATACTGAGAACTAGGCAAAAACAATTTACAAAGGTTACCATTTTGACCTTTGGGATTGACTGTTTTTTTCTTAGTGACAGGTTTCTGGGATCCTTTTTCTCTGGGATCCTCCATGTATTTCCTCTGGCATTCTTCAGCAGATCGAGAGCCTACAGCCATAGCTACATCTGACCAGAAGCCAGGTTTGTGCTTTGGAAGAGATGCAAAAGCACTATGGAAGACCAAAACCAGTTAAAGAACAAGAAATTCAAATAAAAACAATCTCCTGAATACATACCACTAAGTCAATGAGATTTATTGAGCTAAAGGAATTTTAACCAAAATCATTCTAGATAACTGGGAAGAAGATACTATTCCTTCCACTCAGTAACTTACTTGAGTGCTTAAAATATGAAGATGTATACTTGACATATCTGGTAGGTATCTTCTATTTTGTTGTACTCTATGAAACCTGAAATTCATCTCAGGTCTTTCTTTCAACATATTTTTCCTAAGTTCAGCCATTAGTGACCTGATCTTCTGGGGTACTCTAGCATGACTAACTTTTCAACACTTGCTCAAATCTTACTGGTGCTAAGTATACTGGAAAATGAACTCTTAGTTGCTATATACTCTTAGTTATAAATTCTTATTAAAAAGTGTTATTCTTGCTCTCATTCTATCATAATTTCAGAACGCAGTATTTTATATATAATAATTGAGGGAAATGAAAATTGAAAGAGAAAAAAAACTGTTAGCCAATATGAGGTAGTCACCCAATTTAATAAATGAGTTATATTCTGAAAGTTTTATTTGTAAGTATTTAGAAACTAGTACACATATTTCTGCTCCCCTCCCTCCCCAAACAGTTTCTTACATATTGTGGTTGACAGTTTAGCCAGAAAAGATCTACTTAACTCACCAATTAACCTATGCAGCATTATGCTGGTAAGTTTTAAAAACCAGCTCTCTGGGTTAAAAAGTCCTTATTTGTAGCGTTTGCCAATTTTCATATTGTAAATACCTCTATCGTGGCTGATTTCAAGCTACCAACATGATGTCCCTGAACGTGGAGTACGAAATGTGTGATAGGACACAATTATATAGAACTTCCACCATGCAGATATAATTGATGTAAAGAACCTTAAGGCAGAGATAATAAAATGTAGTAAAATAATTAGGAAATGATGAGTTTAGGGTATTACTTAATAAATTTATCTAATTGTAAATCTGTATGAATCAGCTCTTGTGAACAGGTACAAGTTGATTATAGTACTCAATGCATAAAAGAAGACAAGTACTTACAGGCATTAAAAACTAATGAATGCTCTACTTTTTTGCATAATTATTCCACAGGTGTTCTAAAGTGGAGCGCTAAAAGGATTTGGAGGCTCAAGCTTCCCTATTTGTGTACATTAATTTGCAAGTATACAACTGTCAGGACTATTTTTCATAATAAAAATACTTAATGCATTTAATAAGCAATTAATCTGTAATTAACACATCTCTACTTTATCCCAGATAATTTTAAAAAGCAAATATAGTGTCACTCCAATCCTACTTGAAACTTCCTTTTATAGGTGACAGAGGGAGAAAAATACAACTTGTTTTCAAACTCACTAGCATAAAACCAAAGTATTTAATATGACTTTTACACTGTTCTTACCTCTTTAATCTCATCCTGCACTCTTCTGCCCTCACTTTCTGTACTGGTTTTTTGGGCCTCCTTTCAGTATTTCTAAATATGCTTTCTTCCTTTCTACTTTTATATATGTTGTTTTATTTAAAATGAACTTATCATGAAAATACGGCTTAAATAATTTTTATTTGTCCTTCAGATCTTAGTTCAAGTATCTGCTTAAGGTAAGTCAGATTTCCCTGATATATTTTCATAAACCTCTTAGAGTGATTACTTGCTAACTAGGTTATAAGCATGATGAGGAGTACAGAACAGTGGGCTGCAACTAAGAATCACTTGAGGAGCTTACATCAAATGTACAAGTAAGCAAATAAGTTATTAAAATAAGCAAACAGATTCACAGACTACCCCTGAAGGTTTCAATTTAGTAGGTTTGCAGTGGCATCGCTCTGAATAAAAAGCTCCTCAGGTGATTGTTTTGCTACGCAGTCAGGATTGGAACTGCTTTCTTAGTACTGGAACAACTAGATACAGTGTATCTAGTTAAGTGGGGTGTTAGGAATAGGTGATGGCAAGGAAAGGTTGTCTCACTGACATGTGAGATAAAATCTGAAGGATGGACAAAATATAACAGGTGAAAATAAGGCAACAGTATTGGTAAAAAACTGAAGAGAAGGAGACAGGACATAAGGTTAAGGAATAGAGAGTAGTCCATATTTGTAGTATGGTAAATTTCAAAGGCATGGCTGTAGGTTAGAGCTTTGAAAAAAACGAGAAAAGCAGAGCCCAAACCCAAACCTGCCATATCTAAATATTTTAATAGTATGCAGTCTAGGCACCTTTTTTTTTTTTTATAAGTTAACATACAGTAAAATCGTCTGTTTGGATATGGTTCTATGAATCTTAACGAATATAAAGATTTGTACAACCATGATCACAAAAAATAGGATATGTAACAGTTTCATTACATTGAAAAAATTCCTAGTGCTTCCTCTTTGTTGTCCACCACTATACCCACTGGCAATCATTGATCTGTTTTCTTAGTTTTGTCTTTCAGAATGGAATTCTGGAAATGGAATTATACAGTATATAACCTTTTAAGCTGGCTTCTTTTTTTTCACTCAGCATAATGCCTTTGAAATTCATTTAGGTTGTTACATATATCAATAGTTCTTACTTCTTATTTCTCAGTAGTCCATTCATCCTAAGAATGTACCATGACTTATTGATGTAGAAAGTTCCGTAGAAATCAAAAGAGATAAACTCTATAAAACCACGCCATAAAGTTGTTTGTGAACTTCTGTGCTCACACCACAAATTTTGATATATTTTCATTTCTGTTCAGTTCAGTATCTTTTCTCCCAAGACTTCTTCCTCTTTGACCCATGGATTATTCACAAGTGTGTTATTTAACTTTCAACTGCTTGGAAATGTTCCTGTTTTATTGATTTGTGGTTTAATTCAACTATGGTCAGAAAACAAACACCCTATGCATGACTTCAGTTATTTTAAATTTGTTAAGATGTTTTTATGACCTTGTCAATGTTCTATCTGGTAAATGATCCACCTACTCTTGGAAAAAAATGTATTTTTTCCCATATCGTTGGGTGGACTGTTCTACAAATGTTGATTAGATAGTTGGTTGATGGTGTCGTTCAGTTCTTCTATAGCCTTGCTAATTTTCTACTAGTCAGTCAATTACAAGAGAAAAGCATTGATGATTCCAACTATAAATGTGGTCTTACCTATCTTTTCAGTTTAGTCATTTCCTTTTAGTTCTGATTTTGAGTCATGTATTTTGAGGGTTTTTTTGTTAGGTGCATTTACATAAGATGGTTGTCTTCCTGGTGAACTGACATTTCTCTCATTTTGTACTGTTCTTTAACCTTGATAATTTTCTTAGTACTGAAATCTTTGACAGGTTTTAGTACAGCCACTTCAGCTATGAGTTTCCATGGTGTTTTTCTATCCTTCAACTTGTAACTTACCTATTCCTATTTGAAATTTTTCTTACATGGCACTATAGCGGGGATATTTTAAAATTCATTCTAACAATCTGTCTTAAATGGTGCATTCAGACAACTAATATAATGTAATTATGTTTGGATTTAGGTCAATCATTTTATTTGCTTTCTGCTTTGTTCTGTTTTCTATTTCTCCTTTGCTGTCTTCTTTTGGGTTAACTATTTTTTTAGTATTTTTTCTATTATATATTTGAAAATACCTCTGTATAGTTTCTTAGTAGTTGCTCTAGGGATTATTACAAACATACTTAATAGTCTACTTAGAATCAATATTTTACTGCTTCAAGTAGAATAGAAAATTAACCACCATAAGTCTCTTCATCCTTCCTCTTTATATTGTAGTTGTTTTATGTATTAAATTTACATATATTGAAAACTCCACCATACAATGTAATATTTCCTATCAACCATTAAACATTTTAAAGAACTCAAGAAAATAGTCTGTTGTATTTATCCAGATAGTTACCATTTTTCTTGTTATTCCTTCATTTCTGATATTGACTGCCTCCTTCCTTTGCCATTTCATTGTTATCGAGCCTATCTAGTAAGTTTTTTATTTTGATTATTTTATTTCCCAGTTCTAAAATTTTCATTTGATCCTTGTCTTCTATGTCTGAAATTTTCTAAATTTCTGTTCTTTTCAAGAATGTTTGCTTTTAGTTTCTGGAGTTTTTAAAAAATTTTTGACTAAAGAAGTCTGTGCCTTTACTGGCCAAACAGGCTACTTGATTGAGAGGGATGAAGTGGGAGGAGTGGGAGGCAATGATGCCGAGCCTGCAGTGCTTTATAAGCTTGTAGGTGGTGAAGAACTTGCCCACGTAATGGCCAATCGTAATGGCCAATCATCTCGGGCTTGATTTCCATCCGGCGGAAGGTCTTGCCGTTGTAGACACCCACCATGCTGCCCACCATCTTGGGCATGATGATCGTGTCCTCCAGGTGCTCCTTAACCACCCTGGGCTATGCGATAGGGAGGAGCTTCCTTCTTGGCCTTCCGCAGGCGCTCAAGCAGTGAGTATGGCTTCCTCCACAAATCCAGGTACAGCCTCTGCTGCTGCTGGGCGCTCTACAGCGGCATCAACCTCCTAGGACTGTCCAGCAGCTGGTCGAGGACTGCGCTGTAGGTCAACTTGCAGAAGGTGTTGTTGTTCTGCTGCGCTTCCGCCATCTTGTCAGCTCTTTGGTAAGGCTCCTGGAGCATTTTAATATACCTGCTTCACAATCTTGTCAGATAATTACAACATCTGTGTCATCTCAGCATTAGCATCTTTTTTTTTTTCCCCATGAGTTAAGACTTCCCTGTTTCTTCATATACTGAGTAATTCTGGACTATTTCATAGGCATTTTGAAATACTGTAAAACTCTTGGTCGTGTTTATCTATGGAGAATGCTAATGTTTTTGTTTTAGCAGGCAGTCAATCTGGTTATAACCTGAGCTATAAATTCCAATCAGTCTTTTGTGGTTGTAGTTTCAGTATGTTCTATTTTTAAAGCTTTGCAATGCTATTAAAATATCCTGTGTGGGGGACACTGAGTGGCTGGCTGGCTTAGAAACTGGGTGGCAGCCTACCTCTTAGTTCAGTCTTGGGTATGCTGTTTAGGATCAGATCCTCACATGTGCAACTCAGGGGTAAGCCCAAAAGTTCATAAACAACTTTATATAGGGTTGCTTTCCCTAGCTCCTTCCTTAGCAATTTTTAGTTCCCTAGGGCTCCTGTTTTTGGTTCTCTGGCAGAAACTTTGGGCTTTAGTTACCCAGCTCTGTGGTTCACTTCATACAAGTCTTTATGTAGTGCCAAGCACAAAGGACAGAAAAACAAAAATGCAACACATGTTGCCCTACCTTTTTTTTTTTTTTTTTTTTTAAAGATTTTACTTATTTGAAAGAGACAGAGCGAGCATGGGGCTGGGGTGGGGAGAAGGGGCAGAGGGAGAGGGAGAAGCAGACTCCTCGATGAGAGGGAGCCCGACACAGGGCTTGATCCCAGGACCCTGAGATCATGACCTGAGCTGAAGGCAGACACTTAACTGACTGAGACACCCAGGCGCCGCAGTTGCCCTACCCTTTGAGACCTATATGTAATTGGAGGAAAGTATGTAATTTGAAGATTAGTAAGAATGCAGGGAAGGTTTCTGATGTTAGAAGCACAACTATACATTAAAATTAATCTGGAGAGACATAAAACAGTTTACACAGATGCAAATAACAAAGTAAAAATATAAGGTTACTTCCACAGTTCAGGCAGGTATTAGAAGTCTGAAAAAGAGTAGTGTGAAGAGAAAAGATGCAGATGCAATGATCCTGTGGAAAAATCTATAGCTCCTTGAGAACTACTTTGATTTAAAAACAAAAATCAATAATGATAAAGTTTAATGCTAGCTGACTGAAAGAATTACATTTTCAGAATCAGGAATGTCAGGCCAAGTAGATCAGCAGAGGAAAATAAGTTTAGTTTTTGACATATTAAGTTAGAATCTCTGTAAGTGAGATTTATGGAGAGATGCCCAACAGGCAAAGGGAAATACAAATCTTTTTATTTAAGATTTTATTTATTTATGAGAGAGAGAGAACACAAGTGGGGCGAGAGGCAGAGAAGCAGAACCCCGGGATCATGACCTGAGCCAAAAGCAGATGTGTAACTGACTGAGACACCCAGGTGCCCCATGGGAAATACAAATCTAAATACAAGAATTCAAGACTAGAGATACAGATTTGGGAATCCCTGTTCAAAGAGTAAAGTTAGAACTATGGAAGGAAAAGATCACTGAGGACTACATTATCATAGCAAGAAAGCAGCCAAAACCAAGAACTTCTGAGAAGGAGGAAAATTCTCTGCCTGAAAATAAGACAGAGAAGGAACATTTAGGAAAATGAAAGAGAAGGAACACAGTGGCACAGAGATTTCAAGAGTGTTTCAAGAAGGTAGATATGAAAATGAATTCCAAATGTTATAAGGTTAGGGAGCACTCAAGCAAATGAATCACTGATCGTGGTATGTTTCTATCTTCTCTCTTATCAATCACATCTTCCTTTCTTTCTACTAGATCATTCCCATCACACCACCATACTCTGGCTTGAGTCCTCTTACAAACAAACAAGTAAGCAACCAAACATACATCTTCCCTTATCTTCACAGTCTTCTATTACCTATTCATTTTTTTGTTCCCTGTCACTGCCAATTTCTTGTGTTATCCACTTTACTCTCTCATTCACTCTCCACTGCTCAACTATGCTCTAGCTTCCAATGCTACTGCACTACTCAAACTGCCTGTCAAGTCTATGCAGCTAAATACAATTCTTGTTATACTTAATTAGCAGCACTAACCATGAAACCTTGGATGGATCACCTAATTTCTAAGGCTATTTCTACTCTGTAAATGCAGGGGAAAAGACCATATTTAAATAATCTGCAGGTCTGAATTCAGCTTTAAGGTTTTGTAATAGTAAATTTTACTATAAAATATTTCTTAAAATATGATTATCCGAGACAGCAGCATTTCTCTTTTACAATATTTTTCCCCACCTTAGTTGAGGTATAATTGTCAAAATTGTATAAAGTGTACATGGGATCACTTGATACACATGTTCAGTGTGAAATGATAACCGCAATCAAGTTAAATAATACATCCACCCCCCTCACATAGTTACCCTTTTCCTGAGGGGGAGGGTAGCTGTCTTGAAACATTAAATGGGAAAGAAAGGAAGACTAACTTTTCTTTTGCTCATATGCAAGCTGTAGAGATGGCCACAAAGTACCTAGTTAGAAGTTATCTGTACTCTCCCTCTATTCTTTGTATAAATTTCTCTCCGTGTCTTTTTGGATATCTTCCATATTAATGATTAGAGGTCACTAAATTAGCTCCTTATTGGAATTTTTAGGTCTTCAACTGTTTTGTGGCCACTCTAGATATTTCAGAGTCAAATTTAACTACTCACCAATGAAGTTTCTGCAATTCCTTCTCACTCCATTCTTCATCTTGAACTACACCAGGAAAACATTCAAAGGAATGCCTATTTGTCTTATTAGATCCCGTCGCCTCAACAACTGGAGACTTATTCCTAATACCAGATTTCTGAAAACTTTCTTTAGCAGAACATCTAGCTTTCTTTTGTTTGATATAAAATTCACTTTCACTTTCTTCAGTTTCAGATCCAGAAATCGCTGGGATTTTCCTTGTGGTTCTTGTGCTTTTCCTCAGGTGAACCACTGTTTTTTTGGTATTCCTTGCTCCGGTTTTCTTAGCAATTTCAGCTTTTTTTCTAATTCCCCTTTCTGTTTCGCTCTCTTCACTAGACAAATCTGATGAGGACTGATGCTCATAAAATGACGTGGATGCATTTTTTATTTTCTTCAATTTTGGTAACAACCTTGTATTTTTCTTAAAGTCAGAGGTGACAGTTTGTGCCTTTTCAGGACTAGATATTTTGATTTTCTGGTTGACCATGAGTAAATCACATTCACTGCGATCTTCCTTGTTTTTATTTTTATGATCCACACTGTACTCGAATGCATTTTTGAAGGTCTTTGTGGGCTTACTGATCAAATGTGCAGTTCCATTTAAGTCTGATTTATTTTCTTTTTGATGCTTTGACACTGCAAAATCTGTTACCGCTTTAACAGTGCCAGAGGACAGATTATACTTCATGCATTTTTGTTCTATCACTTTTTTAGACTTAAGTGGTGTCACTAAAATATAAGCTTCCTTCTGATTAAGAGCCATACATTTTCTTTCTTCATCTGAGAAAAACGGTTGTCTTGAGGTTAGAATGTCAACGGATACATTCGAATCTTCAGTTCTCTCTTTAATTTCATAAGACAAAACCAAAGATCAAAATATCAAATTAGCTACAAACAAAGCTCAGAATTTTTTTTTTCTAAAATAAAGTATATTGTTTGTTTCCCCATAAGCTCCATTCTACATACTACTCTCATTATTAGTCTTCCTGATGCACCAGTCTGTTCAGGTTAGGACCCCTTCATTGTAAACATATTTTTTATACCAACTGCTCCGTGACTTCTTAGTCTACTTACTGTACACATAAGCTCCTCTTCTGGCCTTCAGTGAAGTGCCCATCTCTCACTGTACTCAAGTGTGAACCATATTCTATGTCTACTAGACCACTATTTCTCCCAATTTTCTTGATTCTCAACTTTCACTAATAGCATTCTACTTGGAAAGTTTTCTTCACTCACAAACCAAATCACTACTTGTTTTAATTCCAGTCTCTAATCTGCCTAATGCACAAACTTTGTCCTGATTCCATCAACTGAATGAAAGTTCTCCTTCAAATTTCCAGAATACTTTTAAATAATGCCATGTTTGACAATGTGCCTTGCATTATAAATACAAACTTGTCTTATCTTTGAACTAGACTGCAAAAAAAATCCTTAATAGTATGAATTTTGTCTTCATTTTTGGATTTTTTTTGTTGTTATAGGACAGAGCCTTTCAAATATGCAGTAAATGATAAATAAATATTTGTTAAATCAACTCTTTAGAGGTAAAATACTTAGGTGACATAAGAAAACCACTAGGGTTACTAAAACCTCACTAGGTATGTTAATTCCTTACATGAAATGCAAGCTATCCTCGTTAGGGGAACAAGGAACTCTATCTGTGTGGCCCATTCTCATCCCTAATGGTAGCAATGGAAACATAGTTTGGCTGAGTTGCCCAAACTCCATGAAACATCATGGGATAACAACCAAATCAGAACTTGGGAATCTTTATTATACTGTGTCACTAAAGAAAGCAAATTAAAATGAGAGAAATTCTCCAATTTGAAACTTAAGAAAACAGAAGCCAAACTAAATTAACTTCTAATTATAAATTATCCAACTGTATTTATAAATAATATATACAAATTATAATCACACCAATCATCATAGTGAAATACTGCAACAACCTACACATATTATGTACCATTTTACAAGATGAATGATAAAATGAAAGACGGATGAGTAATGTTGGATGCTGGGGAGAAAAGAAGCCGCTAAATTATAATTCATGGAGAAGTGGTATTAATCAAAAGTAATCAAGAAAGTGTCTGCAAGATTTCTCAATGGAATCATCTATCTTCATGAGGGAAGTGTTTTAATTCCTCACAGAAATCTGATTCAAATGTTCAACTGGCAATTTGAAAATTTTGAACTTTCTAATTTTAAACAAAATACTTTTATTCTGAATATTTTTATTCATTTTATTAAATAATCTGAATAAAGATTTATCCTATTCTGGAAACTTTAACCTAAGTTGCATGATCCTGATAGTCTAAATAGTATTGCTTTTCCTCTCTACTTCTTTAAACACTTACAAATGTTCTTCACTTTCACTTCCTTTCACTTATAAGAAGAAATAAAAATGCTACTAAGCTGATGGATTTAACTCAGTATGAAATTTTAAACTTGCTAAGGTATAGAGAAAAGGCTCTTTAAATTCTGTTATGCAGGATTTCAATGAAATCATTTTGAAAATCAACACTTACACATAGCTAAATGACGGCATTAATTTCATAAAAAGATTCATAGTCTTTAAACGTTTCTTTTAAATGTAGACCAATAAAGATATATCACCTTAAACATTCCAAAAAGCATATTTAAAATAATTTTTGTGATTAAAAAAAAATTAGGGGTATCTGGCTGGCTCAGTTGGTAGAGCATGTGACTCTTGATCTCAGGGTTGTCAGTTTGAGCCCCATGTTGGGCGTATTGTTTACTTTAAAAAAAAAAGGTTAAAAAAATAAGTAAATAAAAATTATTTAGTACCTAGATTAAGGGAGGCAAACCTACAAGTAAATATGGTATGTAAGGTAATGGATTGTTTTATTATGCAAATCATGTTATATAGAAAAACAAAACCCTACTGTATACCTGAAACTAATAACACCGTATGTTAATTATGCTTCAATTAAAGAAAAAAAAAAAGGTTTAAAAAAAAAAAAAAAACCCACAAAAAACAACAAAACACCCCCGACATTTATAACCACTGAAATACTTGGTTTACCATTTTAGATTTGGAAATTTATGAGATCACTTTTATTATATTAAAAACATTTCAAATAAAAGCTGCTTATTATAAAACCAATAAAGATATATTACCTTGCTTCTGACTTTTAATTATCATTTTGTTTGTTCTTTCACAATTTTCAAGTTTCTCTGAAGACAAGTTTTCATATTCTTTCTTTCTAATTAATTCCTTCAAAACAAAAAGATAGCTTTTTTACTTTAACGACTACTACCTATAAACATGACCTCAAGTATTTTCACAGTATGTATCAAGCACATAAATATCTAGGTACTTTTAGTTCTACAAATTTCATTAATGGAAGCATTCGGAAACTCATTTGCCAGAGCTTAAGCTTTGGAAGTACCATGTGGGTATCCACTATCTTAGTTATTCCTTTATCGATTTAATACCTGTGATATGTCAGTGCATGCACACACACACACACACACACACTGTATTTAAGTCTTATTCTAAGAGCTAAACTTTCTGTTATTATTGATTGCACTTTTCCAATGAGACATGGAGAAAATAAATATCAAGACATTGTCAAGACTAACAAAAGGCTGATATTTAACAGAATTCATGATTTCTGATTTGGTCCCAAACCTTTTTAGTAGCATCACACCACCACTCTACATATCACAGTGTACCATAAAAGCTTACCTGATTAGATAAGTCATTTCCTCCTCCATTTTGAAAAGTATTATTTACTTGGTCATCTGGAAGCCTTAATGGTGGTTTATTTTGGCAATTATCATGGCACATGTTTAATTCTGTGGCTCCTGGCAATCTACTGTGCTTACCATTTTTCAGTTCTAGGTGTACAAAGATGGAGATTTCAACAAATTATTATATAGAAGATAAGCTGCCCTTCCACATTAAAGAATTCACTTTCAAAAAATGTTATCTAGAAAGAGTAGTAAGTTAATGTTCATACTTTTTTCCAGCCGGGGGTAGGGTGGGTTGTGAGGCAGATTACAGTTTTGGCAAAGAATTGACACAACAGTTCTGCCAGCTACCTTTATAGCAATGGTCATTCAAAAAACATGCCATTCCCTCTATGAAAGCAAACTGGTTTTATTCTGTTAACAAAAATGTAATTTAGTATAAAAATATAGGCATCTGTAATATAGGTCCAAGGCAGGTTGGTAGCCTAAATACCTCAAGTCTAGGAAACTGAAAGAATAACCATCTTTCATTGACACGTTTATCAGTGTTCTTGATTCTGATGAACTAAAATGTAATATTTAAAGAAATAAGCAGAATGCTAACTATGAGCAGACTGCACTGCAGTTTTTCAAGTATTAAAAAATAAGAATTTTAGGGCAGTGTAAGTCAAAAACTCAATGCAATATAAACAGATAAATGTGGAGCTCATGTAAGAATTTATCACTATACCAGGAGAAAAAAAAAAAGAGCAAACATACCCAAATGACAACAATCAACGTCGTAAGTAGTGCTGGCTCTTTGGAGGACATCTATTTGGTTTTCTCTTGCATTATTTTTTGAGGATTTTCGTACGTCAGGGACAAATCTTCCAGTTTTCTGTTTTTGTCTGGCCTTTCCCTCTTTCTTTTCACAAGCCCTAAAAATAAGTATGTATTTTTTCCTTTAATACTTGTTCTCAAAAAACAAAAACAAAAAACTAAATATACAAATAAAATCCCTCCGATAAAAATTTTCCCCCCAGCAAAGATTACCTTTAATCTTAAATTATTTAAGCCTTTATGACTTCTACCTCTTCCCCCACAAAGAACTGAAGGACAACACCTTAAATCAAAAGAATCAAATAAAACCTTGTAAGTGTTTACTATTCTATGCTTTTATTTTCTATTTAAGCTAATAGTGTAAGAAAATTACAGGACAAATGCTGCCAGTTGCCTATATTTGGAAATAAATTTTACTGAAACACCACCACATTCATTCCTTCAAGTACCGTCCATGGTTGCTCTTCCGTTACAAAAGCAGAGCTGAATAGTTGACAGAGGCAGTATGCCCATAAAAACACTTCCTATCTCGCTCTTTACAGGAACCCCCCTGCCTGGCATTGTAAGTTATACAATTGTACTGTGATTAATTATGTCACTGTATCCCCTATGAGTTCCTTTAATGGCAAGAGTTTTGCTTTGCTTTCCCTGTGCCAACACAGTGTCTGTTAAACAACTGAAAATAACTACTGAAGGAATGAATGTAAGAAAAAAGGACCAAGAACTTCACACTCATGTTTAACAGCCGCACGCCTCTTAAAGGGTAGTTGAATGAGGACACTCCCTGAAATGTCATCAGTGTTATTTACCTTTTAGATTTATTCCATATGACAGAAATTCAAGTAAAGTATTACTGCTTTCTAAAAATCCAAGATCAGAGAGAACTTCAAAACTAACATTCCCTACCCCCCTGAAAAAGAAACTAAAACCAATTTACATTGGTTACATGAACAGATATATTTGTAAAAGCCCCTCAAATTTTATACCTAAAATGTGTTCATTTTATCAAATGTAAATTATACCTTAATAAAGTTACTTTTTAAAAAGTTAAGAAATACTTTACCTTAATTGTTCTAGAAAATTATCAATATGCTCTTTCCATTTTTCTGGAAAGCCAAACATAAACTTCCTTGTGAGATAATTTGGATATCCTATTTAACAATAAACAAACAAAAAAAAATTATCTAAAAGCCGAGAATTTTAAAGATGTCATTGGTTCATTAGGTCATTGAAAAAATATATACTTATTGCTCACTTTGTGCCAGGCACTGCCACAGACATTAAGGATTCAGCAATTAACAAAACAAAAATTCCTGCCTTCATGGAATTTGCCTTTTAGTGTGAACGAGAAAGCAAACCAATAAATAAACACCTTGTTTGTTGGTCATCAATGCTACGGAGAAAAATTACGCAAAGGGCAAAGGGATACGAGTGTATTTATGCTGGGGGAGGAAGAAGGGTACAGGCAGCATTTTTAAAAAGGTTAGTCACAGAGGTTCTCACTGAAACAGCATCATTTGAGTAAAGCTTTGAAGGACATGAGGGAATGAGCCACGTGTCAATATGGGATTAAAACACTGGAAGCAGAGGGAAAGAAATAAAAGGCTATGAGGTAATAGTGTGCCTGGCCTGATGTAAAAATTAGTATAGTTGGAGTGGAATGAAAGAAGTTTGTACTAGGAGACTACTCAGAAGGGAATAGAGGCAGTAGGGGAACATGAAAGATGATAAGGCTCTGGGGTCATTTTATGGACCTAGACTTTTACTTTGGGTGAGATGGGAAGCTATAGTAAGATTGTGAGCAAGGGAGCCACAGGATTTGACTTACTTTAACAGGACTGTAAAAGCTGCTATTTTGAGAAGTCTATGGAAATACAAGTGGACAAATAAGGATTCTGCAATGATTCAGACAAAAGATAAGGGAGGTCTGGAACACAGAGGTCAGCAGAGGCCTGGCTTCCCAATAAATTATGGAGATAACGCCAATTAGATGTACTGACCCACTAAATGTGGGTGTGAGAGAGACTGAAGATTCAAGATGTCTCCAAGGATTGTGGCTAGCCACTGGAATCAAGGAAAGAGGCGGAAGACTATTACCTAAGCAGATTTCAGGGAGAAGACCAGGTTTTAGACATATCAAGTTTGAGATGCCTGCAGACATTTTACTGGAGATGTCAAACGGGCAGATGGAAAATGAGTTGAGTGGCTTGGGGAGTTTTTTTGGTAAGAGATATAAATTCGGCATTTGTTACCATATAGATGAGATTTAAAGCCTAAAAGAAATCAGCACAGCACTGAGTGTATACAAAGAGCCACAGTCTACCCCATTATTTAGAGGCAAAGAACAAAGAGCGAAATAAGCAAATAAACTAAGAAGGAACAGGGAGTAAGGCAGCATGAAAATCTGAATATACTGTTTCAGAAGGCAAAGAAGTATTTCAAGGAGGTAAGTATGACTGTGATAAGAATATACTAGATTTAGCAATGTGGGGGCCACTGGTAACTGTTATAAGGGCTGTTTGGTAAAGAATTTCAGTTTAAAGCATGATTAAAGAGAATTTCTTAAAAATGGGAAAGAATTCAAGGAATTGGAATCTGAGCTGTTTTTGCTGTAAACAGTAGCTGAAATAAGTGGGGTTAAAAGGGTTTTTGTTTTGACAGGATAAGGGAGAATTACTGGAGTGATATCCTTGAGTAAAAGAGGGAAAATGGAAAGTAGAGTACAAATGGAGAGGCTGACACAGACAGGAGTGTGGACAGTTCATTCCTGACAAAAGCAGAAACAAAGGTAAGCAGGTCAGTAAATGTGATGGTGAAGTTCTCTTCTGATTGTTTCTATTGCTCAGGCGTTCCGCTCTCTCCCAGTACCTCTCATGTTAGGGGAAACAAGGAGGTATTGAAAATTTGTAAAAATATGCAATAGTCATCAAGGAGGATGGGAGAGTGAGTGTAACAGGGAAATGTGGTAGGATACCAAATAGCACCAAGAGACCACAACTTGTTGCTGGTAATCACAAACTTAAATACTCAGGTATGTTTTTCTTCAGCCTCATTACTGTGCACAAGGCATATGCAGGAAATTAGATTATAACAGGACTGGGGTTGTGCTGGGCAGGTTCAACAAACTAGAGAGTTAAATTATAGTCTCATAAAGCAATTCCTCACATAACAATGACTCACTTGAATTTTTAAAAATCACTGGACTTATTTAAACTGTCAATAAGGGTGATTAAATCAGAGACAAATGGTCAACACATATAATAGTTTTACATAATGTGGTCAATTGTTTTAATTTTTATTTTGATTGAGTCATAATTTTAAAACACCTAATTAAGAATAAAAGATAGATATCACTGTTAGAAATATGGTTAATTATTTCATTTAAAATAATTTATAATAAAGACAGTCATTACCTGCTTCCTTCATGGAAATCCGGTCTATCATCCCTTTTAATATATAAATATTGCCTGACAAAGTCCTAAGTTTGTTGTGCGTAATCCGTTCTATAATTACATTACTGTGCCAATATATGTTAGTGATGTCTCTAGGAGAAAATTAAAGGCCAAAATATTCACATTTTACCCATAATCACAATGTACATATATAAGTATACAAGTTTATAATAATAGAAAGTAATAAATTTGCACTCCAGCTACTCTAGCAATATTATTCCTCTAATTACACAACATCTGTGGGCCAAACTTTGCAGCAGAACTCAACTGCCTGGCTAATGTGATCATCAGAGTATGTATCAAGAAACTGCACTGTGGCCAAACCAAATTACTAATACAAAATTTATCATTAGCAAGGAAGCAGGGGCCTTCCCTAAATGACTGGGGCTGACAATGTTTGCAACTTCATCTTAACTGATGCCAAGTTTCCGAAGAATGTTTTCCTGTGTCCCTCCTAAGGGCCTATACTGTGGTAGCTATCATGCAGTTACATAGTTTGGATTCCTCTAATCCTGTGGGGTTTTTTTTACCCTCACTACCCATCCAAGTATTTTTACCTTCCTCTTTGAAATGTACCAAATAGAGGTTCCAACTGGGAAAAAAATAAACTGCAAGATCAAATCACTAACCCATAAATCTACTCTTCATATTTCCTTAAATGAAGCTAGGAATATAAAATAGAACAAAATATAAAGATGTATTAGGTAAATGTTGAACATGCCCAATTCATCGGATAACTAGTAATAAACACACTAATTATAAGTATAATATGACAGTTAAGTTCCTTTCATTTGGTCAAATGGGATTAAACTCATACATATTTTAATACAGTGATCTTGTGCTTTTTTGTTTTATTTTACTTAGCTAACATTTAAATAGCACTCCAAAAGCACTGTTCTCAAGTCTTACAAATATTAACTACTTTAATATTCAAAATAACCCAAAGAATAGGTAATATTATTATTACCATTGTGCAGATGAAGAAACTGAGACTGAAAAAGGATAATAATTTGCCCGTGTCATACAGCTGGTAAGGCAGCAGCAGTGGGATTCCAAAAAAGGCAACACAGCCCACCTCTTTGATATTAAGGGAATTGGCCCAAGACAAGCAGAAATAGAATGGGCAAGACAGATTTTAAATAAGCAACTTATAAACTTCTAGGTGAGTACCTGAAGAGGGATATCTTATATTATTTTTTTACAACCTTTTATTACAATTTTTTTCTTAGCCACTAAGAAATTGGTTTTGAAAAAGAGAAAATGGTGCTAATAGAGTAGGAAAATTAGGCAAAGCCCACTTACCCGATGACGCTTTTGCTTTAGGGAAAACCAGAGTGTGCCAATGATTACTTAATATGTAGCTGTATGGCAAAGATTTAAATAATTCTGATTCCTTTTCTGGATCAGTAATTTGGATCTGGTTGTCCCAATTTAGATGTGAGAATCTGGACTGAAATGCACGTAGTAAATATTAACTACCCATATATAATTAAGCAGAGAACACCAGTCCACTTATTAGAACCTCTGAAAAAAATAAAGCATTGTGTATACAAATTTGAGTTGTTACTATTCTAAAAGGAACTTAACAGGTGAAAACAAGAAATCTGGTTACAGTCAACATCCAGCTTCTGCACAGTCCTTTTACTTTTCTGGCTCAGTTGGTAACCTGGTTATAAAGTCTTTGTTTTGGAAGATGCATCTCCTTTTAGCTCTCATACACTTATAAATTTTATTAGAATACTGAAATGTTATACTTACGTCAATTTTCCTTCTACACATATAGCAGTGTTATTATTAATGATTTTAATCATCCATTCCTGTAGCTGGACCACCTAATCAGCATAAAATGAAATATATGTTTCCTGTGTTACTTGTAGCAAAAACATGACAATATCAATTTATATCAAATTAATAGAAAAAACTCATGTAAGTAATCCAAATGATTCTTTAGTGCTCATTTATATAAGAATCACATTCTATTTTAAATATAAGGTAAAAACTCTTGTATACAATGAAACAGAAAAGAGGGAGATTGAATGGAGGTTGTACTGCATAATTTTTCTCCAATCCAGAATCAGTTCTACTTCAAATATTCTTATGTCAAATATCTCAACCACTGGAGAAAAAAAAAAAATCACCTAAAAGTCTAGGGAGCCCATTAAGGACAAAAGACATAACTTAGATAAAAGAGTCAGTTGTGTAATATACACTTCGCCATCATTCTTATCCCTAAAAAATGTAGCATTTTTTCTTTTTTTTTGCAAAGTTGATTTGGAGTTGCATTTAATTTTCTTTAAACTACAAAGGTGATTGCTAATATTTAACAGCATTCTATTCCAGAGCAAATACCTAAACAGCTCAGAGAATTCTCTATTTTAGGACAAAACCCTATTGTAGAGGAAAATTTCTGTGAATGTCTGTGCTGAGAAATTGCTTCTAGTGAGTAACAACTTAACACTGACCTATTTCTGATGAGAAATTCAACAAAAGTCATAATTTGAATAGCCATTTACTTTACATACAAAAAACTGTGAATTTATAAAGACAAATCCTTCAGTGGTAGTTTTATGCTGAGCCAGAAAAAGACGTTAAAATGGAAGGTGCTCCTAGTTATTGCACTTCTCCTCAATTATGTTTATTTTTTATTTTATTTTTTTCCTCAATTACGAAGAGGCAATGAAATTCCTTTTTCATTTTTAGTACTTCCACATTTGGAACTATCTAAGATCAAGGAACAGTCAGATGGAGATGACATTAAAAATAAAAAATAATACTACGCAGTGAGTGTCCCAAGCATCTTAGATTCAGTGAGTCATGTTATCCTTATAACACTAGGAGGCAGATAATATTTTCTTCATTTTATAGATAAAGAAACTATAAAGTCAAGTTAAATAACTTGTTAGGGGCACGGACTGGTTACAAATCCGGGAATTCTTGCTCCAGAATCTTGTATCATCCTGCTTACATAAAATATCAAAATGTTCATTCATATTCATTCAGCAAAATATTTTTGACCTCTACAATATGCCAGGCACTGTTTTAGGCAGTGGGATTCAGCAAGAAATAAAACAGCTGCCCTATTAGAGCAAACATTCGTGTGTGTGTGTGTGTGTGTGCGCGCGCGCTAACGTGCACTCATGGGGGCTGGGGGGTGGATGTGTAGAAGCAAGTGGAGTGGTGGTGGTTATATCCAAACAAATGGACAAATAATGTCTGGCAGTGATAATTATCAAAAATAAGTAAAGGACATGCTTACTTAGATATGATAGGGAAGATCCTGGAACAGAGAACTGAATAAAGTAAGGGATAAAACTACAGGTTACCTGGGAATAGATTCTCCCAGGCAAAGGAACAGGTACAAAGTCCCCAAGTAGATAGCACAGAGGGCACAGTAGCTTGAAAGGAATAAGCAAGAGAGCAAGAACAGGGAGTAAGAGATGAAGTTAGGCATGTCAAGGACTGAATTATGTAGTCCTGTAAACTATGGTAGAGGCTTAGGGTTTTCTCTTGAGATAAAATATTACTGGAGGATTTTAAGAAGAGTAGTGACATGATTTAATATTTTAAGGGGTTGCTGGGTAGAAATTGGACTATTTAAAGGTTCTGGCAGGGCACCTGGGAGGCTTAGTTGGTTAAATGTCAGACTCTTGATTTCGGTTCAGGTCATGATCTCAGAGTCATGGGATCTAGCCCTGTGTAGGGCCAAGTGCTCAGCGAGGAGTCTACTTAAAGATTCTCTCTCTCCCTTTCCCCCTTCCCCTGCTCGTGTGCACCCTGTCTTTTCTTCTAGGGTAAACAAAATCAGAAGAACAAAAACAAGAACAAGAACAAGAGGAGGAAGAGGGGGAGGGGGAGGAGGAGATGGAGATGATGATGATAATGATGATGATGATGATGATGATGATGATGATTCTGGCCTCTGTCTGAAAAACAAAATGAAGGAGAGAGAGGCAACAGGGGAACCAAGGAGACCATTAGGCTACTGTAGTAATCCAAGAGATTATGGTACCTTGGACTAGGAGGTAGTGGTTGAATAGTGAGAAGTGGCCAGATTCAGGACAGTAGAGCCAACAGATTTCCTCACAGTTTGGATGTGGAGTATGATAGAAAAACAGAAGTATCAAATGAATCTAAAATTTGTAACCTAAATATTTGGGGGCCTGGTATTACTGTGTACCAATATGGGACACAACAGAGAGAAGTTTTGGGGGAAGAAATCAAGAGTTTAGTTTTGGACATATTAAATCTGAGATGCTTATTAGATATCAATAAAGAAGTCCTATAGACAACTGAATATGTGAGTGGGGTTTAGGAGAATGTTCTGGACTGGAGATATATATTTGGGAACTATCAGTAGAGAAATGGAATTTAAAGCTACAGCAGTGGATAATACAGTCTTGAGAATGTGTGCAGGCACTCGAGAATCAGTTTCAAGGACTGATTCTGGGGAATTCCAACATCATAAACTGTGACAAGAGGAAGCAGCAAAGGGTAATGAGAAGAATGGCCACTGAGACAGTAGAAAATCAAGAGTGAGATATCATGGAATTCAAGAAAATGCAATACAGTGTTTTAAGAAGGATGTTTTGATTCACTGTGTTACAACCCTTGTGAGCAACAGAATAATAAGAAATAATAATTATTGGGTTTGGTGATATGGAGATCACTGGTGAACCTGAAAAAGGCAATCTTCATGGAGTGATTTATGAATGTTCGAAGTAGAACATATTTAAGAGGGAATAAGAAGAAACATAAACTGTGAATACATGCACCTCTTTCAAGGTGTTTTATAGTAAATAGAAACAAAAAAATGGGGTGATAGATGGAATGGGATAGGGAGTAACAGGAAGGTGGATTTTTCTTTGCATTTTTTTTTTTAAATGCCGGCCATGTTTCAGCAAATTTATATGCTAATGGGAATTTTCCAGAAGAGAGGAAACAATTGAGGGGATAATTAGAGGGACAAAGTTCTTTAGGTGGTAAGAGGAAATGAACTGGCCTTGAAAAGAGAGCACAAATTCTTCATCCATTATAAGAGAAGGGGAAGCGGAATACATGGATAGAGCAGCAAGTAGATTGGTGGATTTGGTAATGCGAATATGAGGTTCAATAAACTGAGAATGAGGAAGAGAGGAGATCTGGAAGTTTTGAGAGAGAAAAAGAATGAAATAGCATTCTAGGAAAGTCAGCGTATGGGGTGGATTAACAGGTGAAGTGTAGCAGGACTGATGTTCAATGCTGAGAGCCCACTTAAGGTTTACTGTCAAGTTTAAAATGAGACCAGCGTGGCTGCACATTTTGTTCCAGCCACCTGTTGCTTTTTTTTTTTTTTTTTTTTTTTAGATTTATTTATTTTAGAAAAAGAGGAGCGGGGAGAGGCAGAGGGAGAGAGTATTAAGCGACTCCGCACTAGCTCAATCTCACAACCCTGAAATCACGACCTGAGCCAACACCAAGAGTTGGAGGTTCAGCCAACTGTGCCACCCAGGTGCCCCTGCCTGTTGCTTCTTAGGTATATGAGTGAAACTTAACTAGATCACAACTTTGTCAAAAGAGAACAGAGGGAAAAGCAATAGAGACCTGAGAGTTAAATCAAGGAAATGGTTACAATGATGGGACCATGGAATCTGTAAGGTAAAGGGGTAAATGAGGACAGGAGAGCACTGCTGGACTAAAGGGTTGCCTTAGTAAGGTGAGGTATTGATGGTGGGGGAGAGGGAAGAGTGCTAGGGGTAGAATGATCTGGAAAGGCAGGAGTTGGTGAAAGCAGGATGCTTGAAAGTGACAATCTGGTGCATGTACTGGCAAAGACAAGGTATGAGTATGACTAGGGTAGAGGGTAAGGGAAAGGTCATTTAAGATCAAGAATTCAAGGAGGCTGGATGGATCATCTATATGGATGTGTCACCAGAGCTGATGACAGAAGTAGCAGCAGAGGCAAAAGTAAAAGGTATTAAACACTTCAATAGTAATGCAAGGTCATGACTAGCAGGTTGTATTATATAGGACTACAAGAAGGAACAGAGAGTGATAGAGCCTTATGGCACTTGCTTCAAAGAAGCTGGGGAGGGGGAGTGGGGTTGTATTAAAGAGAAGGAAGGAAAATGGCCTGAAATAGTAATGAGGAACAAAAGAGATACATTATATCATCTTTAGGTCCAATAATGTGGGATATGGGAGAAAAAAGAGCCACCATTTAAGAAAAGAAGCCATTATTTTGGTTAGAGCAAGGTTAAGAAATGTTTACAGAAAATTGAGAATTTAACATTTTGCTGATGATACACCCTGAGTTCAAGAGGGTACAATGCAATGTTTGGTGATGAGCGAGAGAGTGGGTCAGAACTAGGGGATGTACAGAACTGTATACAGATAAGATTCTTGGGAGGCTTGGTCTTAGTAAGATAAACAGCACTGTAGCAATGACAGAATTAGTACTGTGGGATCTCCCATTACAGCGGTCTTCAAACTTTTTTGCTCAACCCATCTCACATATTTTTAAAGCAACATCTAAAAATATTCATCTAAGTCTAAATATTTGCAAATATGCAATTTCCAAAGAATACACTGAGATATAAAACTATAACTGTTATGGGGCACCTGGGTGGCTCAGTTGGTTGAGCATCTGACTCTTGATTTCAGCTTAGTCATGATCTCGGGGTCCTGGGTTCAAGCCCCACACTGGGCTCCACACTCAGCAAGGAGTCTGCTTGAGGATTCTCTCCTCCTGTCTGCAAACCACCCCCACCCCTCATGCACTCTCTCTCTAAAATAAAAATAAATCTTAAAAAAACAAAAGTATAACTGTTACATCACACTTCCAACATGGGGCTTGAACTTACAACCCCAAGATCAAGAGTTGCATGCTTTACTGAGCCAGCCAGGCACCCCTCAATTTTAGATGGAATTTAAATACCACTATTATCCTTTTAAAAAGTTATGGACACACCTTTAACAATTGGAAAATTTACATCTTTGTCCTGGAACTTGTATTCCATTCCACTTCATTCATAGAATTTATCCTAATGTAACATAGCGTGATAGCCTAAAGTGTTTTATTGGTCACTCTATATTATTTTACAATAGGAAAAATTCTCAAGTCTTCATAAGCTATAATCCCTTTCTCTTTTAATTGTTGTTAATAGTACCCCAAGAATCAGAAAAAAAAAAAAATTAAAAACAGAAATGAATTCAGTGTTCATCCCTGAAGGGAGTAAGGAAATTGTTGAAGATTATACAACTAGTAATAGCGCAAGGTTAAGACTTAACACTTGGATTCTCTTACTTTCAACCCACTGCTCTTTTCACTAAGCCACAATGCCTCTACACGACATAACAATAAAACACAAAAATGAAGCTACTAATAAGAGTTTAAGAGCTCAGTTCTTGAAGAACGAGGGTAAAAACATAAATGTAAATCTGATGTAAGATGCCCTACCTTATTTTTTTTAACTCCATTTGTACGAGTTTGACGTGTACTTGGAGGAGAATGATTTGAAGCATTTCTTTTTGATTTCCGAGGTATTGTTATATGAAATCTTGGAGTTGCAAGCACAATTTTACAGGTATCATTTATGGAACCCAGATCAGTATCTCTGGGCATTGTGCTCTCATTTCCTTCCTTAATTTCCTCTTGTGAAGTCCTTTCTGTTGTCATCTTACTATCAGAAACCATTGACTGACCATCATTTTTAACAGGAACACAGTTAGTATTGAGAGTCTCAACAGCAGTATTTTGGGATTTTTCAATGACAGAATCAACGCCTTCTAAAACAAAGGTGTCCTTTTTGGACTTAGTGGTTACAAATGTATTCTCCCTTGAGTGAAGAATCTGTTTAGCCAACTGAGCTCTAGGTAATGCCTTGTTTGAGAATCCTGCAGTTGAAATATTTTCATGTTCTTGGTTCAGAAATGGAACCTCTGCAAAAAATACAAGACCAAACAAAATTTATAGAAGAATCATATGAAATTAAAAGAGAGAAATAGAATAATACCAAACTGTTTATATTAAAAAGAAGTGTTCAGGTTAGGAATGCTCCACCCTTTTGCCCAGTCTCTCTGAAAAGGATGCCTACACAGGGCAAATAAGTATCTAGAACATTCAACTATACATTCAACAAAACAAAAAGCACTTTACCATAAATTAAATTATGCAGAGATGCTTTCTTTTCCTGCTGACATTGAATCTTTTGCTTTATCAGAAGGAAAGTACTATTTGATGATACTAGAGAAACTTCTTGCACTGAAGTTGAGTTTTGTTTTGTTTTTAAAGAAAGAGGAAATTGAATTGTATTAGTCACTGAGAAGAAAAAAATGTCTTTTATTAACATTTAATAATGATCAGATCAATATAGTATACTTCTGTAACATAGTTAATTACCCTTTTTATCTTCTCATGCTTTCATTACATTCTCTGTATGTACAGTATGCTGAGAAAGAATTTTTTGAAAACTACATGTTATAACTTGTCAGCTCTAGACCAAAGTATATTACTGGACTTCGAAGCTTAGTGATCTGGAATAAAATTCTGGTGCTGCCACAAATCAGAGAGGCATATCTTAAGATTATATATGAAGTGCCATCCAGTCTGGAAAATTCTGATTCTGCTTCTGGTTGCTGTAAATTTCTAAAACGTGAAAAAACAGGTGAAGAGGTATAGCTTGTATGTTAAAAGTTGCAATGTTGTGACTCAATAGCAGACACAACCATAATTTATACACCTTTGACATCTCTTTAGTAGACCTTCGAAGACAAAATCTGGTAGGCTTATCTACTAGACAAGTAGGGACTAATAGTATTGCCTACATTTTATTCTACTTTATATCCTAGATGGTTAAAGTTTTATTTCTTGAAGGTAGAAATGAGTTTCTTTCACACAAAAAGGGGAGGGTAACAGACTTAAAATTGGAGGAAAAATGGAATTATTTTATGTTTAATTTAAAATATTCTGACAAAAATTGGTAGTGATTATGTTTTAGTAAATATGCAGCTTTAGTTTTAGAAATCTTAAAGATTTTGTTATAATGATGTGTATCATAAAAGAAGGGTTAGTTTTTATTTCTTTAACTCATTCTACTAGAAATGGCATGCAATGCAGTAAAGACAAGCAGGTAATTCAATCAGATATAACCATGATATAGAATCTAGGTCATTTATTTTAGAGTACAAAGTCCATGCAGATTCTAAAAGGTCTCTGAAATTACATACAAAATTTGTGTTTCTATAGGTGTGCATTTTCTGGGAAAAGAGCCATCAGATTCTCAAAGCAGTGAGTTATTTCTTCCTCTCTAATTCCACTTGACAAATAAAACATGCTTTAATGTGCATTATTTGCTTCTCCCTTTCCTCCCAGACTGTACGAAACAGATTTTGTGTACTCCCCTACCTCCATTCTAAACTCCCTTAGAAACTCTGCTTTTTGTATCAAAACATATCACTGTCTTTGAAATACAACAATATATCCACAGTCTATTGTGTAGTAAAGAGCATGGCCTTTCAAATAAGTACCTGTATTAATTCTCAGCACATCACTTATTACCTGGGAGACGTGGAGCAGACATAACCTCTTTGTAAGCCCCATGTCCTAGACTATTAAATGAGCATCTACCCAGTGTCTGCTGAAATGATTATATGAGATAGTACATGTAAAATGTTTAGTAATTACTGTAATTCATTAAAATCTCTATTTCAAATGTCCCAAATTCTGATTATTCTATCCTCCCAGATCATTCTCTCAAATCCAATGACTATCCTAACAACACCTAACACTTCTTCACACTTCCTCATCTACTTCAGGTCCTCTTATCTCTGTATAACTAACTTAAATTTCACAGTCCCCTTATACACACACCTCAACACCGTTGTCCTCTTCATCCTATTTGATAAAATTACAATCCTGACAAAATTCAACTCCCTGCCTATTCCCCAGCAGCACCTATGCAGCTAAATAGGACTAAAGGAAAACTCATAACCATACTGACTACTCTCATTTAAGTTCATGCTCACAAGTCTCAGGTAGATCCTTAATGTTGCACAAGAAATCAAATTTAGGGGGTGCCTAGGTGGCATAGCAGTTAAGCGTCTGCCTTTGGCTCAGGGCGTGATCCCGGCGTTATGGGATCGAGCCCCACATCAGGCTCCTCCACTATGAGCCTGCTTCTTCCTCTCCCACTCCCCCTGCTTGTGTTCCCTCTCTCGCTGGCTGTCTCTATCCTGTCGAATAAATAAATAAAATCTTAAAAAAAAAAAAAAAAAGAAATCAAATTTAGGCCTAGACCATTTACTCTTCCACTCTCCTGTATTATTTAAACCTCCACCTCCTCAAACTTTAATACCAGCTTCCCATGCTCACTTTCAGCTTATGATTTTATTGCCCACTTCAGATTATTTCTTAAGTCATAAACACTGCCTATCTTCTTGTTGAACATAATCTGTTCGTGTTCCTAGATAAGGCCAAAATTTCCATTTTCAGATTCTGTTCCATCTCAACTACTCAAGGGTATCATACTACCAATTTTAGTTTTTCCTTCCCTACTGGATCATTCCCAATAGCATACAAAACTGTTCATTCCCCATATATTAAAAACAATAAAATACATATATATGTATATTAAAAAAGAAATATATTTTAAGTAGGCTCCAGGCCCAACATGGGGCTTCAACTCAATAACCCTGAGATCTAGAGTTCTAAAGACTGGGACAGCCAGCCAGCCACTCCAAAACTAAAATATTTCAAAACCATACTTCCCTTATTTCTTTGCTCTCTCCGGAGAGTCATCGACACTTACCACTGTCAATTTCTCTCCTTCACATTCTCTCTTGAACCCTCCTGAATCACATTTTTGATCCTATCACTCCACTAAATCCCCTCATCAAAGCCACCAATGACCCCCATGTTGCTAAATACAATGGTTAAATCTCAGCCTTCACCTTACTTGACTGATTAGCAGCATCAGATATAGCGAAAGACCCCTTCCTTAAAGCATTTTGTTCTTTTGGCTTCCCAACTATCACTTCTGGTTTTTCTTCCTCCTCATCTTCTTCTTATGGTTCGTTTATTCTTAACTTCTAAATTTTGGGGTGCCTCAGGAGTCATCCTTGAATGTTTTCTCTTTCCACACTTAATCCTTGATGACCTCATTTAATCTCTTCAAATACCACTTAGGTGCTAATGATTCCCGAATGTATTTTTCTCACCTGGACCACTTCCCTAAATTCCAACTATTTTTTTTCAACAGCCTAATCACATCTACACTTCAATTTTTAATAGCTATATCAAAACTAACATACAAAAAACTTAATTACTGAGAACCACCCCGCCCTGTCTATCCCATTTCAGTTAAATTATTCCATTCTTACAGCTACTCAAGCAAAAAAACCCAGAACCGAACAAACAAAAAAAACACCCTAGAGCCACCCTTTATATCTTTTACATTCTGCACCCAGTCTATGAGCTCTTCCTTTCAAAATACACCCAGAATCCAACCACTTATTATTCTCACTGCTACCATCTAAACCAAACCAACACCTATCTCACCTAGATAAATGTACTATTTCAAATGGACAGCAAGTGATATTTTGAAAATATAAGTCAGATCTTGTCACTTCTCTGCTCAGAACACTCCACTGACTCCTTAATTTGCTCACGTAAAAGGCCAAACTCTTACATTCACCTATAAGGCTCTATATATTATCTGACTCTACCCGTCTCCTCCTTCCCACTTCTGTCCACTCACTCTGTGATATACTAATCTCATAGCTGGTTCTTGAATTTTTGAGGAATACTCTTATTCCAGTGTATCTGTACCAGCTGTGACTTTGTCTGGATCATCGTTCCCAATTTTTCCAAAATTCTATCTGTATCTATCACCACCTTCAATTTTTTGGCTCAAATGCCATCTTCTCATTGAACCACACCCTGACCGCCACATGGAAAATTACAACCCACTCCAACTCTCTCCATCATCCTTACCCTGCCTTTTCTTTCCATAGTACTTCTCTTCTATTGTACCATAAAAACTACTTATTTAAATCTGTCTCTCCCACCACCTGAATAAGAGCTAGTTACACAAGGGTTGGGATTTTTGTCCATTTTGTTCACTCGTGTATCCTGAATACCTAAAACAGTATCAGACACAATAAACACATCAAAGCTTTTCAACCAACACATAAGAAAACTAACCTCTTGGTGAATTTTTATCTGATTGGCATGATCTGTTGTTTTCCTTTTCTTCACAGAGGTAGGTATGCTGCAATACTCTTTTCTCAGCTCCTTCAGGAGCAACAATTTTCTTTTCACTTTTTGGTGGTTCCAACAAACTACCGTTTCCTGATGCTTGTTCTTGCTTGTCACGCAGTACTTTTTCTTTCATTCTTTGAAATATTTTTCCTGGTGATTCATAGTTTGCTTTATTTTTCAATCTATCCTTGTTGGGCTTTATAGCACTGATATCAAGAGAGCTGTTAGAGGTGGTAGCCTCTGCTAGCATGGTGGAATGAAATATATTTTTATTACTAAAATTTGTCATTTTTAGCAAATGATTCGTTTTATGGTCATTCAGTGTTAAAGAGGAGTTCTGATATTTTGCCAAATCTTTTACAGGAGTAAGTGTGTCTGCAGGAATGCTGTCAAAAAAGATTGCATGCATGGGCATATTTCTTCTCTGAGAAGAGGTCTCTGAAGACAAATGCACTCCTGGATGTTTCAAAGGTGTTGCAATCATCTTGAGAAACAGTAGAAACAAATTTTCTCTAACAGATAATTCACTTAAACACAATATTCAGGATAGTAGACCTTCAGCAGGGGTCCAGAGGAACCTGTAGTTCAATGTGAAATCAACCTTTATCATGATTTGGTGCAAAAAAGTTTATTTGCTTTCCATAACAATATTATACTAATTAAAAGGTTTAATTGGTTCATAACAACACTGGATAATCTATAGCTTACAAATCTAAGGTTTTACATTTTTGTTAAAGACTTATTTTATTATTCTAGATGAGCAGTCTGGTCTTTAAATTTACTTCTCTAGAAAAAAGTAGTATTCACCAAATCATCTACTTAGTAACTATAAAAACTTAATTTTGAGCATCTGATTTTTAAATGTACTTGAACCTCAAGTCCTGGAGGTTCCAATCTAATACTGCATCAAAAAGCATTAAATGACATCTGCATATGGCACTATATTAGACTGTAAAAGATTAAATTTCACAAACATTGCTTTTCCTTTTAGGTACTTAAATGTTAAGGCAGCAGCTATGATGATACATCCTAATGAAAGCTGAAAGATTCATTCAATTTTTTAATTAAATAATTCCCAATCCTGATTATGTTATGCTGCTGAACATTTTAACTATAAGGTTTTAGTTGAAAAACCCTCAAATCAAAAGTAAATTATACTCATGATTTTTTAAAAAATTAGTGCTATTTAGAATTTTTAGAGGAGATCATGTACTTGAGAATAGATGGTCTTAGACTTGTTTTAGCTTGCTTTTATAAATACTTTTTTATTTCCCTCACCTGTAAATTAAGATTCTAGGTGATGAACCATATAGTTGCATTTTGTAACACTTGGTAAATAAATAAAACATTTCCACCTAAGGACCTTGGAACTTACGAGTTTCAACTTATTGCATCTCTATTGCTGAATTTATAACTATTCTAATCAGTGTTTGACATCATATAAGCATAAAAAGTATATCACAGAAAATACAAACACAGATCAAAGAAATCAAGTATATTTATCTAAGTAACTTGTGTGAGAAGTATGCAAGTTAAAAATTCATATGCAAATAGTATTTTATCCAATAGTTTGTAAGAGAAAAAAAAGGAAATAGTCCTCAATAACAAGAGCTGACAAAGAAGGCTATCTTGGCAATCTAGTCCTGTGACACTAAAACTACTGAATTCTTCCACAGAATGTTCATTCAGTAAATATATACTAATAATGCATAGATTTATGTGTTTGGCAATGTGCTAGTGATAGCAACTCTATGCTGAGAGTTAAAATACTCATTAGTGGTTCACTTTATACTCTCAAAATCAAAAATGAATAAATTGGGACAACTGCACACTAAAAACTGGCAAAGTTTGTACAGGTTTACACAATCTCAATTCCTCACAATCTAATGAAATGCTCAACAGGAAGTATAAAATGCAAATAAACTAGTCCACCACTATGGGAGGGAATTCTGCTACATCCATACAAATGAATTCTATGTATTCAATAAAAAAGATATATTCCTATATAAGTACTGACAGAAAACAGCTAGGATATATTAAATAAAAAAGGAAAGAGTAGAAGAGGACGTACAATCGCATTTCTGTAAAACACAAGAGCATAAGCATAGGGGAAAAAATCTGAAAGTGTACCAAACTGCGAACAGTGTTAACTTCGAAAAGCAGGAATGAAGGAGCCCTCCATTTTCTCAATAATTTTATTAACATCTATGTATGTTTGCAACCAATGTGTAATTTAACCAGAAGAAATCATGAGTTCGATGGATCAACTGTTTCTATGGCACTGTGGATTTTGGGGTCCAAGGGCAGTGATGCACACAAATCACTCTAACGTAAAGGTTTTTTACTAGAAGTGATTTTAGAACAAAGACCCAGAGCGTTCACCATCGAAACGAATCTCAACGATAGTAGACACGCAACAACTATGTACACACCGAATGAGCAGTTGCGAGGCCCCTTACCAAAACCAAAAACGTACAAATGCCCTCGCGGGCCGAAAATGCTGAGGGGCTGGGACTCTCAGCGCCAGAGGGGACCGATGGCAGGAGGAGAGGGGACCGGGGCAAGGAGTTCATACCTTGGGTGGAGGGCCTGACAGGGCTAGAAGGCGGCAGTCCGGGCTTGGCTTCGCGTGGGGTGGGCGATCCCAAGGCTCGCGCCTCTGGCCCAAGTCGGCTACAGCCCCCACCCGCAGCCCGGCCTCAGGTTACCCTCACTTCCTCCGCGAGGTTCCCTGACACCCCCAACAGTTTGGGAATTCAAATTTGAAGAGTCCGCCCTCCAGCCAGCCCCTGATTGGCGCGCTCAGGAACTACGTCACCGTGCGACTCGAGAAAACTAGGGGTGGCCCCTACCGCGCGGACGATGCTGTTTCCACAAAAGAAGGGTAACCCCAAGCGGCCAAAAGTACCGAGGGCGCCGCTCTAGTCTTCTGCAGAATTCGTTTCGTTTTCAGAGGGCGCGCGCCCCCAACACGTTTCGCCGCTCCTCCCGTTATGCTCTGCGGCAGGAAGGCTTACGTCAGACGTCGCTTGCGTTCTCCTGCGCTACAGCGGTTATTAAGTTTGGCCTTTCTCAGCTACCGTCGTCCCCTACTGGTTTGGTAGCTGGTGTTCTGCTATCTGTTGCTTACTTGTCTGAAGAAACAGCTTTCCGAGTTCGTTTGAGAGAGCTTTTCGTTTTCCCTGCCCGCCAGATATTTGAGAATGAGAAAGAACGTTTTGTTGTTGAGAGGATAATAGATTGAATGCAAAGTTATACTTGTAATGAGATATTTAATTGGAGCTGTTTCCCCAAGAAGTGCGATGTTTTCTGAACCTGATTTTATCGAATCCCAAAAGCTTTCATGTTGACGACTTTGGGTTGCAAAGCAGTTTGTAACACTGCACTGAGACTGAGCCCTGCCTTAGATCGCACCCAGTGTTGCTCTACTCTAACCACAGCGGATTATGGTGCAGCCTTCACTCAGCGCCTTGGCAACACGCATTCGCTGACTGGAAGCATTGCGTAGGACGCCCTGTTTCAGGCTTGGGGGCGGAGAAGGAGGAGCCAGAGGAGTAACAAATGTTTTCAGTCCTAAACCCCTTCCAGCTCTGATCTAGCATCTTCTCTCCGTTAACTCCGACCCCCTTCCCAACGAGGGAGCATGGCAAAGGAGAGTTTATTTTATTCCTCATCCAGGAAAATTCCTCAGCATCCTAGAACAATATATCTCATTTCCTCGTTAACACTGGACTGAACTGGTGGTAATGGATTGTTTAAAGTGACTTTTGCAATCCCCTTGTCTAAATCCTGTTTTCACTAAATCTTTTGCACACCGAATATTGAGTTCAAAATATAAATCTAAAATATGCAAATGAGTGCAAGTAAGGAGAAGAAAACAGTTGAGGTGAGGAGAGGAAAGCAAATCTACATAGATAAAATGAAGTTTCTGTGAAGCATAATGAGAAAATGGCTGGACATGAATTTGCACCAGATTTGTGGAAAAAGCTAGACTTAAGGTATCTGTTAAGTGACATGAATGAAAGTGTATGAAATGCACATTGTGTGAGAGAGACTTTGAGGAGATAAGCATTCATATTCCAAAGCATCTGAAATAAATTCTATGCCTGTTATGGAGATGGCCATGGCTCACACATTTAGCCAGAATAGGAACCTTATAATATTAAGGGTAGACACTCAGAAATACAGACTTTTGTTTTTAAATAATCACTTTTCATGTGAGAAATAACTAGTATATAGCATGCTCCAGGGTGAACAGCAACAGGGATCGATACAAGGATGACTAAAGCTTTTCCAAACAACCTGGAGAAAATAGTTTGTGGATAACAAACTGTGATGAGAAGGCATACAGGCAAAGGGACAATGTTCATCTGTCCATTGGGACATCAACATACTGCCCTGGGTGGGCCTTCCTTTAAGTTTCAGTCAGCCCTCTGGGATAATCTGCCCAGTATTAAGTCTGTTACTCATGGGAACACTTGCAGACCCACTTAGGGCCTAAAGGACAGACATAGGAGGAAGGGAATGGAAGCCTCACACTGTGTGGGAGCTGCTGCCAAGGCATCTGGGTCTGCTTAGCCGGGAGGAATAGTCCCAGGATAATGGTAAGTTCCAGCAGGGTACTAATTGACCATATAGCATTTTGCATTTGCTGGAGAATTAGAAAAAAAAAAAAAGATGCTCTTTCTTAAAGGCCGATGGTTCTCAACCAAGGGTGATTTGCACACACACCCCTGGTGGGGGGGGATTTGGCAGTGTTTGGAGACATTTAAATCATAAATGTCACAACTGGGAGGGATGCCACTGACATCTAGTGAGTAGAGGACAGGAATGCTGCTCAACATCCTACAGTGTGCAGGACAGGGCTTCCACTACAAAGAATTATCCAATCTAAAATGTTGATAATGCCAAGGGTTGAGAAATTCTACACTTGTAAGATGTAGCCCTGAGACAGGATTTTAGCCTCTTTTCACTCTCTCAGTTGTGCTTCCCTTATCTAAGGTGCAACTGTGCAATCATTACTGCTATGTCTGGGCCTAGAGGAGGGCTGAGGATGCAGTCAAAAGGGAGGTTATCCAGGCTGTGTGAGGGGAGGACCCTTCAGTGGAAAAAACTGCCAGAGATTGCTGTGTAATAGAGACAATATTACAAGCATATAAACATATTGCAAATTGTAGTAAGTGCTATTAAGACATATCAGGTAAGATCCTGCAAGAAGCTGTTGGTAAGATGGAGTTAGGAGTCCCAGAGATTTATTGGGAGATAAAGCCTGTGAAGGTTAAGGGAGAGAAAGAAGGATTGGGCCTGATAAATCTTCAGACTTTGTTACATATCTGATATTTGTGGAAGAAAAGGAGAAAAGGAAGCAAAATCAGGCAGAGGGAGCCTAAAATTGCAATGCAGATTTGACAAAGTATTGGCTAACCCAACAAGGAATCTTGTGGTAACCCATCAGAGGTGTCCTGGAGTGGGCAGAAGTAGGTAGATCCTGGAATCCATAATGGTGGAGGCTGCCTGGGAAGAAGATGGCCTTGACTCTAAGGCTTAAAAAACATTTTTTTTAGGGAAGCCTGGTTGGCTTAGTCAGTAGAACTTGTGACTCTTGATCTCAGGGTTGTGAGTGTAAGCCCCATGTTGGGTGTAGAGATTACTCAAAAATAAAACCTTTAAAAAATTTTTTTTAATTACATTTTTTGGGATTGAGATATAATTGTTGTATAACATTATATTAGTGTCAGATGTACGACATAATGATTTGGTGTATGTATATATTGCAAAATGATCACAAGATGTCTAGTTAATATCCATAAGTACACAGTTATAATTTTTTCTTGTGAGAACTTTTAAGATCTACTCTGTTAGCAACTTTCAAATGTACAGTTAAGTATTACTAACTATAGTCACCATGCTGTATATTACATCCTCAGGACTTAATTATTTTGTAGGGAAATTTGTACCTTTTGACCACCTTCACCCATTTTACCCATCCCCACCCCTGCCTCTGTATCAAGGATGCCCTCAAGGTCCATCCATGTTGTTGCAAATGGCAGGATTTTCTTCTTTTTTAATGGCTGAATAATATTATAGTGTGTGTGCGTGTGTGTGTGTGTGTGTGTGTGTGTGTGTGTATATATATATATATATATATATATATATACTTCTTTATCCACATCTTTATCCACATCTTCTTTATCCATTCATCCTCAGTGGACACTTAGGTTATTTCCATGTCTTGACTATTGTTAATAATGCTGCCGTGAGCATGGGGGTGCATATATCTTTTTGAGATAGTGATTTCCTTTCCTTCAGATATGTACCCAACAGTAGAATCCTGGATAATCTAGTAGTTCTATTTTTAATTTTTGGAACAATCTCTGTACTATTTTTTTAAGTGACTGTGCCAGTTTACAATCCTAACAACGGTATATAAGTATTCCCCTTTCTCCACATCCTCACCAACACTTGTTATCTCTTGTCTTTTTGATGATAACCATTCTAACAGGTGTGAGGTGATATCTCATTGTGGTCTTGATTAGTATTTCCCTGACGATTAGTGATGTTGAGTGTCTTTTCATGTACCCGTTGGCCATTTCTGTGTCTTCTTTGGAAAAATGTCTTTTCAGTCCCTGTGCCATTTTTTAATCAGATTGTGGGGTTTTGTTCTATTTTGTTTTATTTTGCTTTGCTTTTGAGTTGTATGAGTTCTTCGAATATTTTGAATATTAATCCCTTATGAGATATATGATTTGCAAATATTTTCTCCCATTGTGTAGGTTGCTTTTTCATTTTGTTGATGGTTTCCTTTGCTGTACAGAAGCTTTTTAGTTTGATGTAGTCTCACTTATTTATTTTTGCTTTTGTTGCCTTTGCTTTTGGTGTCAAATCCAAAAAATCATCAGCAAGACTGATGTCAATGAGCTTACCACCTATGTTTCCCTCTAGGAAACATAGTTTCCTAGTTTATGGTGTATAGTTTCTTAGTTTATAGTTTCAAGTCTTACGTTCAAGTCTTTTATTCATTTTGAGTTTATTTTTATAATTTTGAATTAATTTTTGACTTGATTTTATGGGTAAGACAGTGGCCCAGCTTTTTTTCCTCTTGCATGCAACTGTCAATTTATTGAAGTCAAAGGCTTTAACAGATCCTGAAGGCAATGCAGTTGGAGGCTGTTAGCTAACCACACTCCTCATAGAGCAGTGACACTTTTTCGTGAATGGAGATCAGAATTTCACACTTCATGGCTGCCTCAGAAGGACAATTAAAAGGTTATAATAGGAACAGTTTATTTTCAGTGGCTTTTGATTTTTTTGCGTCCCACAATAACAAATATGTTTTATATTTTACCTAATAAATGCATAAATACATATAACTAAAACAAGAGTTTTTCAAACATTACTCATCCTTACTGTGTGCAATCATGCTGATGTTTTCCTGTTATATTTCCTGTTTTTTTTATGCTTGTGTATAACTGTAGGACAGTGTGAATATTTTCATGTTTCTGCATGGTTAACTTATTTTTTTCTTTTTAAAATATTATGATGAAATTCACATAACTTAAAATTAATCATTTTAAAGTATACAATCCAGTGGCATTTAGTACACTCACAATGTTGTGCAAACACCACCTTCAAAAAATCTTCATCACCCCAAAAGTAAATCCCATACCTGTTAAACAGTCATTCTGTATTTTCCTTATCCCATAGTCCTTGTCAACCATCAATCTGCTTTCTGTGAATTTTGGACATTTGACATAAATGGAATCATACAATATGTGACTTTTGGTGTCTGGCTTCTTTAGCATTTTTTTTGAGGTTCATATATGTTGTAGCATATATCAGTACTTAATTCCTTTTTATGGCTGAGTAATATTCTAATGTATGTATTCTACTTATCCATTCTATTTATCCATTCCTCTGTTGACAGTTGGGTTGTTTCCACCTAAATATATAACAATCTAGTTTGAATTGTTACCAACTTAGCTTTGATAGCATACAAAACTCTGTTCCTGTAGTGCTATGTCCCCTCTTTTATGTTGTCACTATTATGAATTATGTCCTTGTACATTGTATGACCATTATTGTAGGTTTATAATTAATGTTTTGTGCATTTGTCTTTAAAGTCATATAGAAAAAGGAAGCTAGGGGCGCCTGGGTGGCACAGAGGTTAAGCATCTGCCTTCGGCTCAGGGCGTGATCCCGGCGTTATGGGATCGAGCCCCACATCAGGCTCCTCCGCTATGAGCCTGCTTCTTCCTCTCCCACTCCCCCTGCTTGTGTTCCCTCTCTCGCTGGCTGTCTCTATCTCTGTCGAATAAATAAATAAAATCTTAAAAAAAAAAAAAAGAAAAAGGAAGCTAAAACCCCAAAACACAATAACACTGGATTTTGTATTTACCTGTACAGTTACATTTATCTGGGTTTTTGATTTCTTGTTTCAAGTTGTTGGCTAGTGTCCCCTCATTTCAGCCCTTCAGGGTTTCTTATACAGCAGATCTTCTAGTGACAAGCTCCCTCAGCTTTTGTTTGTCTGAGAATGTCTACTTTCTCCTTCATTGTTGAAGGATAGTTTTAACAGATACAGAATTCTTGTTAGTCTTTTTCTTTCAGCACTTTTAGTATGTCATTCTATTGCCATTTGGCTTTCATTGTTTTTCATAAGAAATCAGATGTAAACGTTATCGAGGATTTCTTTTATGTGACAATTCTATGCTCTCACAGCTTTCAAGATTCTCTTTTTGTTTTTGTCTTTTGACAATTCGATTACAGTGTCTCCTGATGTGACATCTTTGTGTTTTATCCTTGGTAGGTTTTTTTTAGATATTTATTTATTTATTTATTTATTTATTTATTTGACAGAGAGAGACAGCCAGTGAGAGAGGGAACACAAGCAGGGGGAGTGGGAGAGGAAGAAGCAGGCTCCCAGCGGAGCAGGGAGCCTGATGCGGGGCTCGATCCCAGGACTCTGGGATCATGCCCTGAGCTGAAGGCAGACACTTAACGACTGAGCCATCCGGGTGCCCCTATCCTTGGTAGTTTTTGAACTTTTTGTATATGCATATATCTGTCTTTTATTAAATTTGGGAAGTTTCTGACTACTTCTTGAAATATTCTTTCTTTGCCTTTCTTTCTCCTCTCCTTCTGGGCCCCCCATCATGAATATGTTGATATACTTGATGGTTCCTATAGATATCTTAGGCTCTGTTTATTTTTCTTCATTCTTTTTTCTTTATGCTCTTCAAACTGAATACTTTCCATTGACCTATTTTTAGGGTCACGCATTCTTTCTTCTGCTTGCTCAGATCTGGTATTGTAATTTAGTGAATGTTTTAGTGAATTTTTCATTTTAGTTATTATATCTCCAGCTTCACAGTTTATGTTTCATTCCTTTTCATAATCTCAGTCTCTTTATTGATATTTTCTGGTTGTTGAGAGATTATTCTGCTGGTTTCCTTTAGCTCTTTGTCTATGGTTTTCTTAAGCAATTTGAGCAATTAACTTAAAGCCTTTGTTTAGTAAGTCCCATATCTGTGCCTCCTCAGGGATAATTTCTGTTAAATTCTCTTGTGAATGGGCCATACTTTCTTGCTTGTTTGCATGCTTTGTAATTTTTTTGTTAGAAACTGGACACTTGAATATTAAAATATGATAACTCTGGTTACAAATTCTTCTCCCTTATCAGGATTTGTTTTTGTTGCTGGCTGTGGGAAGTAGGTGCTTGTTTAGTGCTTTTTGACATTATTTTTGTAAAGTGTATATTCTTTGTCATGTGTGGTCTCTGAAGTATCTGTTTCTTCAGCTGTGTGTAGCTAGTGTTTGACAGAGATTTTCTTTTTTTTTTTTTTTAAAGATTTTATTTATTTATTTATTTGACAGAGATAGAGACAGCCAGCGAGAGAGGGAACACAAGCAGGGGGAGTGGGAGAGGAAGAAGCAGGCTCATAGCTGAGGAGCCTGATGTGGGGCTCGATCCCAGAACGCTGGGATCACGCCCTGAGCCGAAGGCAGACGCTTAACCTCTGTGCCACCCAGGCGCCCCTGACAGAGATTTTCTTGATCACCAGGAGATAGAATAGAATAGAAAGTAAATATAAAAGAAAAGAAAAGAAAAGAAAAGAAAAGAAAAGAAAAGAAAAGAAAAGAAAAGAAAAGGAAAGGAAAGGAAAGAAGAGAAAAGAAAAGAAAAGAAAAGAAAAGAAAAGAAAAGAAAAGAAAAGAAAAGAAAATTTCACCAGAGGTGAAAGCTTACGATCTTCTCAGTTCATTTCTTTACATGCATTCTGCCCTAGTCCTGTACGTGGCTTTCTAAATTATCCAGTATATGCAGACATTTTTTAATGCCCTAATTTTTCAAAGAAACTCTTCCTGGCTTTTCCTTCCAGGCTGTCAGTGCACCTATTGTTTGCTTCAACAGTAATCTTTTGCCCTAGGCAATGGCATGTTGTTCATTTGTCTTACAATTTTTTGAGGAATGTCCTCTGTATGGCCATTTTTCAGTCTGACTGGGTTCCAACTTAAGCAAATCAAAGGCAGGCACCTTGTATCATTTTTTCAGGTAGCCCCCAAATAGGTTAGAATGGAGACACAGTTCTTTAAGAATAAAGTCTGTTCTCCTCTCTCTCTAACCAGGAATCAGGGTCCCATTCTTGGAATGTAGGATGCTGTCTTCAAGACTGCCACCTAGTCAGGAAGGGGAATTTAGGAATGGGAATTGAAAATGTTTCTCATAAAGTTTTGCTACTACATTTAAGTGTACTCTTTTTTTGGTTTGGCATTTTCTTGCTTGCTATAAACTTTTGACTGTTTTCCAGAGTACTGACTAAGCCAGTTCTAACAATTTTTGTTTGATTGTTTGATGTGAAAAAATGGACCCTTTGAATTACCTTTTTTGCCATTTTTGCTTGATCAGGCTGTCTGAGTAAAGAAAATTGTCTTATAATAAAGGTGAAGAATATCTCCTTTTACCAGATTCATTTACTTCTCACATTTTAAGGTAGTGAAATACAGAGCCATTTGTTTATATTCCACATGATTTGTTTATCTTAGGGAGATAAGGTTTTTTTCTTCTCTCAGAAGATGAGGGTGTAGCAGTATAGTAGTTGTTATATAAGCTCTCAGATTAATAATTTCAGGTCCTCTCTCCTGTTGTGTGAGAGCCCCCTTTGTATACATGCAGACATAACCATCTGGCTCTTACCACAGCACCCCATACAGGAAGAATGGAGCTTGGGACACCAATGTCGTTATTGCTCTAAATAATAACAGTAAGTCCTAATCTAGAAAGCTTATGTTTGCTATCAGGACAAGAGAAATAAATATAAGATTAAAACCTTATATACCACTAAAATGATTTCATATCCTGCAGCAATATGGAAACCATATTGCAGGTTGTTTTATTACATTCATGTACTGAGGTCGCCTTCTGTGAGACGATATTATTTAAGCTGAGGCCTAAAGGATGTTAGGAGTTAACTAGGTGAAGGAAGGGAAAATTTCCTGACAGAGGGATCATCTGGGATGCTGACATCGAGATGGAGAGAGTGCAGTGATTTAAGTTCAAAGACTTAAAGGATAAAAGCTAGCAGAAGAGTGGTGATGGATGATGTTACAGAGGGAGTTAAGAGTCTGATCATTTTGAAGGAGCAGATTAAGAACTTTAAGGAAAAAGGAAAGACATTGAATAGTTTAAATTAAGGGAATGACAAAGTCAGATATGTTTTAAAGAGATAACTTTGGCTGCAGTGTGGAGGTGATCATTTTCTAATGCAGGAAAGAAAAAAATAAATATTGATGGAAATAGAAGAGGCATGACTCAATGAAGTCCTTTGACAAATAACAGAAAAGAGACCAACTTTAAAAAGACAGGATGACTCAGGTATACTCTGCCTATAATTGGGGACAAATTATATATTTTTAAAGATTTTATTTATTTGTCAGGGAGAGAGAGAGTGTGAGCACAAGCAGGGGAAGCAGCAGGCAGAGGAAGAAACAGGATCCCCATTGAGCAAGGAGCCCAATGCGGGACTCGATCCCAGGACCTGAAATCATGATCTGAGCCGAAGGTAGACACTTAACTGACTGAGCTACCCAGACTTCCCAACTGGGGACAAAGTAGATATTGTAATCACCTTATTTTCTTTTCCTACAACTTATTGGAAGCCTAAGTTGCTATTTTAGTTTGATTTTAGCTTTTCATTTAAAAATAACTGGAGATTAATAGGAAGTTGCAAGGATAGTGCAGAGAGCCCCTGAGTACCCTTCATCTATTTTTTTTTAATTTAAATTTTAGGGAGTTAACATACAGTGCAATGATTGTTTTGGGAGTAGAATTCATTAATTCATTACTTACATACAACACCCAGTGCTCATCATAACAAGTGCCCTCCTTAATACCCATCACCCATCTAGCCCATCCCACCCACCCTCTTCATCTATTTTCATGTAGTGGTTACATCTTATATAATTATAAGTATACTACAATATCAAAAATAGAAATTTGACCTTGGTGCAATATATCTATATCTATATATATATATCTATGTCAATTTATCCTATCTGTGGATTTGTATAATTACCACTACAATCAAAAAGCAAAACTATTTCATTACCAGGAAGATCATCCTCATTCTAATCTGTATAGTCACACTCAAACCTACTCCTGCCACCTCCCTGCCCAACAAACCTAATGTTAGTGGTTCTCTGGCATCACTAATATGTTTTCTGTTTCAATAATTTTGTCATTTTAAGAGTGTGTATAAACAGATATGTCATACAACATGTTACCTTTTAAGATTGACTCCCTCCACTCAACATAATGTCCTTGAGATCTGTACAAGTTGTAAGTATCAATAGTTTGTTCACTTTTATTTATAGATGTACCCACAGTTTGTTTACCCATTCATCTGTTGATGGAGATTTTGGTTGTTTCCAGTTTTTTGGTATTATAAATAAAGCTGTTATAGGAGTGCATGGGTGGCTCAGTCAGTGAAGCATCTGCCTTTGAATCAGGTCATGATCCTATAGTCCTGCGATCGAGCCCCATGAGGCTCCCTGCTCAGAGGGGAGTCTGCTTCTCCCTCTCCCTGTGATCCTCCTCCCTACTTGTGCTCTTGCTCGCTTTCTCTCTCTCAAGTGGATAAAAAAAAATCTTTAAAGAAAGCTGTTATAAACAATCATTTACAAGTTTTTGAGGGATTTATTTTTCATTTTTCTGGGATAAATGCCCAAGAGTGTAATTTCTCGATCATATGGTAAGTGTATGTTTAGTTTTTTAAGAAACTGCAAGTTATTTTCCAGAGTGGTTGTACCATTTTACTGTCCCACCAGCAGTGTATGAGTGATTGAGTTTCTGAACATTCTTACTAGCATTTCAATATTAGGATGACCACTTTAGCTCTGCGTGGGGAATTGATTAAATTGGGATGACACTGTAGATGGGAAAACCATTTCAGAAGATTTTGTAGCAGTCAAGTTAAAACATGGTAAGAGCCTAACACCAAACTTTGGAAGTGAGGATGGACAGATTGAAGAGAGATTAAGGAAGTATAGTTGATAGAAGTAAATGGCCAGTTTGATGTGGGACCTGGCAGATAGAAAATTTTAAAACAAAACTTTCTTATTTCTGGATTGGGCAATTTGATGGATAGTGGCACCATTCATAGAAGTAGATAATATCAGAATAATATTGGTCTTGGGCTAAGAAGATATGTTTAGTTTCGGACTTGGTGATTTTTTTTTTTTAAAGATTTTATTTATTTATTAGAGACAGCCAGCGAGAGAGGGAACACAAGCAGGGGGAGTGGGAGAGGAAGAAGCAGGCTCATAGCGGAGGAGCCTGATGTGGGGCTCGATCCCTAACGCTGGGATCACGCCCTGAGCCGAAGGCAGACGCTTAACCGCTGTGCCACCCAGGCGCCCCTGGACTTGGTGATTTTGAATTCCTGTGTAGCATCCATGTGGGGTTGGGCAGTAGACAACATGCTATATGGGTCTGAAAATAGCATACTCATTAAAATGAGAATGGATTTTGGAGTCAGATAAATCTTGATAGGAAATCCCAGTTCCTTCTTTTCCTTTTCCTGCATCTGTTGGCAAGTTACTTTACCTCCATTTTCTTGTTTAGGAGGCGTAATTATTGTAAAGATTAAATAGGGTAATATGAATAAAATAGCACAGAGACTGGCATATATTAAGTACTCAGTAAGTGGTAGTTGCCATTGTTATTATAGATTTGCAGTTTGAATAATGTTCTCTCTAATGTCAAATGCTGTTCCAAAGACAAATGTGATAAGGGCTAAAGTGCAGTCTTTGGATTTAGCAGCAATGAGGCCTTTGGGGACAAGAAAGATTCAGGAGGGCAGAAGCTCAGTTACAGTAGGTTAGGGAACAATTGGAAAGAGAATGCAGGGAGATAGCCACAGAGACTCCTCCTCTCTTCTCCACTCAAAAAAAAAAAAAATGTATAAAGAAAGGAAGGTGAGAGCAAGAAGTTAGAACATCTAGGGTTAAGGAAATTTTGTCTCCTCATGGTTGGAAAGATTTGACTTTGACTTAAGTGGAATTTTTTTTTCTTAGAGTAAATGTTGATGAATTATTAGCCTCATACCAATGGAGGGACATTTCTTTTAGAATAAATAGCTGGGAGGAAGAGAGGAGTGATGGTAGAGATGCATGTGGGTTTTTAGGTAAGTAATAGTCTTAAAGTTGAAATCTTCTCATGGCTTATATTTTTGTCGGTCTAGTAGGAAGAGAGATCATGGGTTAAAAGTGGGCTAGGAGGTAATGAAGTATTTAATTCTCACCATAATTCCTTTGTGAGAAGAGTGATTACATTTTGGAACAGCGTTAATGGAAAATGTGAGGGCTGGCTTGAGAGAAATAGAATGATTGCTGGAGCATATTGAGCATTAGGCTAAGGTTGGAATTGAGAGTTGTTGTAGCACCAAGTTGCAGGATGGGCAATTTTTGTTTCTAACAAGTTTAGTAAGAATAAAAGAAGAAGCTACATAAAGCCACACAGAAGCTACACTGAAGCCAACTTGAAGTCAGATTTGAAATGGAAGCAGTTAATTAAAGAGTCTCAAGTTATTAGGAGGTAATAGGAAATGGTTTGATTTTCTCAATCCCTGTTTCCAATTGTGGGCTGTCAGATATCTCTTTCTCCAAGCGATTGGCATATTGAAAACATCTTGGCCTAATTCTGCCACCTGAAGATCGTTGCCATGCAAAGAAACCATAATATTCCATCCTCTTCCCAATTTGGGGCTAAATGCCTAAAACCTCACATGTGGTCCTGCTGCGTCCATCTGTGTGGAAAGGATTCCTAGGAAATAGATTAGGAATGAGGGAATGAGATGCCAAGGCTCATTTGGTTTCTTTTTTGCTAACTCATCTAATTCCATAGTGAGCAACTGGACTGCATGCATTTATTAAGGGCCAAGATAGCATGAGACCCAGTCTAATATTTAGCCTGAGGGTACCTGGGATTCTTCAACAATTAACTGGAGTGAAGCCTGGAGTCCTGCTTGCTGATACATAGACTGGTTAGTGTCTTCGTTCTTGTTTCTGACAATTATGCTAATTGACCTAACTTGATCAGCTTTTATAACTTGTGGTTTGTCTTGAAGACTCAGACCCACTATCGCATAGCCCCTAAGGTCCAATGTAAACAGACACCTGTATGACTCTTAAGTCCCTTCATTTGTCTGCTTATCATACACACTATCTTCCTAGCTCCTAGGCCATACTGGAGCCTATATAATTTGTTTTAGGATGTTCCCAATGTTTGCTTTCAGCCGTATTTGCCAGTGAATAGCTCTTCTTTGTTAATAAACAAAATATATACACACCAGAAGTGATGGCTTCGCTGCACTGGAGGAGGTTCTGAGGCTCTCCTCTAGTTTAACTCTGACTCCGTCTTGTGGTTAAATGGGTGGCTGCACTGGGAACCTCTTATTCTGGTCTTGCTTGTTGCCCACTGCTCTCTTAAGCTGGTTAAAGGCAATTTTGCTCAGCCTTTTTTCCCTGTGGATCTGGATCTGGTTTATACTGACTAGGTTGGCTCAGTAAGTTGAAGGGAAGCTCTTTCCCTGTGCCTCAAGAAAGATTTCACCTTGATTTCCCACAGATATTTCAAATTCAACATCTTCATAGAACTCTGCATCATTCTGCCTACCCTTACTCTTCTATATTCCCTCCCCGCCCTCACCTCCGTTTCTTCCGTGAATGCCTCTCTTAAACTCTCTCATCCTCTGCTCTTTATCTCAGTGAAAGACAGTTTATCCACTGCTAAAAGTTGGAGGCTTAAGAGCAATTCTGATTTTTTCTCCTTTCCCCTTCATCCCTTTATTCTGCCTCTCAATTCCAAATGGCCTCAAATTTTCTCTTTCCTCCATTCTTTTGCTACTGTCCAAGTTATGACCTTTAATATTTTTGACCCAAACTACTGCAGTTGTTTGTCTCTATCATGTTTCCCATCTTACAGCCTTGCTGATATCAAAATTTTCCTTCATATTGTCTCCACCTTGGTTGATCTGAAACTCAAACTTGAAATCCTTCAGTACCTCTGCAGAGCCTGCTAAAGTTCAAGATCCGTGAGGTGGCTTAAAAAGTACCCTGTGAGTTGGCATTTGTCTACTTCTGAGCCTCCTCTCCAATCACTCCTCACCTCACATATCTAGTATAGTTCCTGGAACACAGTGAGCTGTTTCATGCCTCTGGGCATCCGTTCATGCTGTTCCCTTTTGTTTAGGAACAAATATCTGTAGATTTTTCTCTTAGGCTTTTTTAGGTTCACTAGAAGCTTCCTGCAAAGCGTCCATAGGGTATGTATCTGTTTGGGCCTGCAGGAAGCAGTTGGATCACTCAAAGGCGTAATTGTAGCACATAATGGAAGAGTGCTTTGAGGAGAATTTAATGAGGGGAATATTTACAAATAGGACCCTAAAAGGGATGGTGAAATACCCAAAGACTAAAAACAGCTGGAAGCCTTTATCTCCCCCAGGCCTAAAGATGCAAGGAGAAAGGACGGTGTTATTGGAACCTGGAGCGATCTGTAACTGGGTATGAGAATATACCTAGCAGTTGCTGCGTTTGAAAATGGAGGAACGCAGCCACTGTCAAAAGTGTGTGGTGGTGTTGGGGGACAGAGTAGAATACATAGCCCAACCCCTGTCTCCTTCCACCTTTTGTTATTCTGCTGGAGCCTCTCTTTGGCTGGTTTCAAGTGAAAGCCAAAGGCAAAGGCAAAGGCAAAGGAGTCTTGGGTGATGTAGTCCACAGAGATATCCTCCCAGAACAGGGCAGAGACTGGTGGAGAGCTAAACGGAGAACAGCCAGCACGACGTATAAACTTGTCTGCTGTTGTTCTGTGAGAGGAACATGGGGAGAAGGCTAGGGATGTCACTTTTCAATATGAAGACTTTCAATTAATTTGTTTTCAGATGGCAACTAATCCCTCAGCTTTAACGGGTGTCCCCAAGTCTTAGGCTGGGGAAGGTCAGGGAAACTTTTTTTTTTTTTTTTAAATGTAGATTCTCAACCATTTCTCCTGTTTTCAGTTCAGTTCAACACTTTGCCTTCAGATATACCTGGAGCATTATTACAATTCCTGAAATTTTCTCAGATTTGCAGTATGAATCAGCTTGCTTCTTACTAGCATCCTTACCCCTGCAGGTTAGGTCTCTGCTATTTCTTGTCCACTAGTTCAGTTTTCACTGAAACATTTCACTAAAGACATTATTAACTTTACTATTTCTGGTCAGAAAACAAAACTGCCATCTGCTCTAGAGGGAGACATCATTTCTATCTATCAAGACTGTTTTCTATACAAACCTCCTTGAAAAGATATGCTGGAACAAAAGCGGTCAACACCTCTTTACAACACATGCAGAAGGACAAGGGATTGCTAGAAAATTATCTTCTAACAGTAAGCAGGAAAGAGTGAATTCATGGATTGGCCATTTTTTAAAAGAAGAATGGTTTTCTAAATTTCTGGTTGGTAGAGACCCCATATCTCTTCAGAAACAGACAGTGGTTATTAAGTATGCATTATTTTCTTTCTCCTTTTTCAGGCAATCTGTTTCATGATCAGAATTGAAGTGCTTTCCTCTCAGAAGTTTCATCTGTCTCACAGTAAGTAGGATTTCTCTCAGACTCCAGCACTGAAATGCTAACCTGTCTTAGTTTTTGGTATTGATGAGATTGTGTGTGTGTGTGTGTGTGTGCGTGCGCCTGCGTGCCTGTGTGTGGCTTCATAAGGTATTTAATTAGAAATTTGGAAAAGGTTATATAGAAAGAATAAGTAAAAGGTTAGGAAAACTTTTCTCTATTTGTGGCCAAATTCGACTTTGGGTTAGCTTTCTCATTATATTTCCTTGGAAACCTGATAAAGGTAGAATGTCAACTGTGTAATTGCAATGTTGGTTTTGGTAAAAATGACCCTGATTGGTGAATTCACCTAGAGTAGGAAAGTTGTGAACTGTAAATTCCTGGAATGAAGCCAAAACTTTGGGCTTTTCTAAATAATTCAGTAACTGTCTTTTGGGGGGAACCTAGAAGTTATGCCCATGAATATTGGTTCCTATAGGACATGGAGCTTCTAACGCAGAATGACCATCGCACATGTCCATGTGGATCGCATTCTCTTCCACTTGAATTGTTATTTGGGGGTGTTCAATGAGGACAAGCTCCTGGGCTGGTGGATTGCTTTGAGGATTCCTATATAAGGAAAGTGTCTGATACCACCTTTCTAACTTGCTATGCTTTTTGTCCTTGCATCCTTTGGTTCCAAGTGTAAGCTACTCTGGTCTTGTGAGTCTGAAGGTCTAGATGAACTCAGAGATGAGCAAGAGGGAGCAATGCTGAACACTTAAAAAAAAGATATAATTTTAAAAGAGAAGTCTGATCTTAGTTTGTAAAGTACTTTAGAACCCTCATACTGATCCCAGGACAGGATTCCCTTTTATTAATCATTATCTGCAGAGAAAATTCCCAGACAAATTTCAAACAACTTTGATTTGATGGGGTTACTCCTCAGGAAGATCAGGAAAATACTAGAGCAATATTAATAGGCTTCAACAGGACATTTGATCTGGTCTTCTTAAATGGAGAACATGGGATGATATGCATACTTTCTGAAATAACTGGCTGAATGATGCCCACTAGTGGTCGTTTTGACAGCTCTCTGCTCCAACCTGTGAGACTTAACATTAAATTTTTCTCCAGTTTTATTGAGAAAGAATTGACATAACGTCACTGTATAAATTTAAGGCATGCAGTACGATGATTTGATTTACATGTGTTGTAAAAATGATTACATAATAGATTCAGCTAGCATCCATCATCTCATATAGACATAATAAAAAGAAAAGCAAGAAGAAAAGAAAAAAAAGTTTTTTTCCTTATGATGAGAAGTCTTAGGATTAACTCTCAACAACTTTTTACATGTCATGCAGCAGTGTTAACTGTAATCACCATGTTGTTCATTTCATCACTAATACTTAACTATCTTATAACTGGAAGTTTGTACCTTTTGACTACCTTCCTCCAATTCCCCCTTCCCTACCCTCCACCTGTAGTGACCACAAGTCTGAACTTTTTTTTAATGTAAACTTACAAACTTTTATGTAAACTTTTAGATTCCACATATAAGTAAAATCCTACAGTATTTGTCTTTCTCTGACTTACTTCACTTACCATAGTGCCTTCAGCACTCATCTATATTGTCGCAAGTGGTAGGATTTCCTCACTTTTTTATGGCTGAAAAGTTTATGTATTTATGTATGTATGTATTTATTTATTTATATCTCACAACTTCTTTATCCATTCGTACGTCAATGGACACTTAAGGTTTCCCAAGTCTTGACTGTTGTAAATAATGCTGCTGTGAACATGAGGGTGCAAATATCTTTTCAAGTTAGTGTTTTTGTTTATTTTAGACATAGCCTCAGCAGTGGAATTCCTGGATCATATGGTAGTTCTATTTTTAATTTTTTGAGGATATTTCATACTATTTTTTATAATGACTGTACCAGTTTACAATCCCTGTAACAGTACACAAGTGTTCCCTTTTCTCCACATCTATGCCAGCATTTGTTATCTCTTGTCTTTTTGATAATGGCCATTATCACAGGCACGAGGTGATATCATACTGTGGTTTAAATTTACATTTCCCTAATGACTAGTGGTGTTAAGCGTCTTTTCATGTACTTGTTGGCCCTTCATATATCTGTTTCTAAGATATCTATTTAGGTCTTTTGCCCATTTTTAATTGGGTTATTTGTGTTTTTTGCTATTAAGCTGTATGAGTTTTTTAAAAAAAATTTAATTATTTGAGAAAGAAAGCATGAGGGAGAGAGAGCATGAGTAGGGGGAGGGGCAGGGGGAAATAGACTCCCCACTGAGCAGGGAACCCGATGCAGGGCTTGATCCCAGGACTCTGGGATCGTGACCTGAGCCAAAGGCAGCTGCTTAAGCAAATGAGCCACCCAGGTGCCCCCTATGAGTTTTTTAAAATACATTTTGAATATTAACCCCTTATTAGATGTATGGTTGCAAATATTTTTTCCTGTTCTGTGGGTTGTCTTTTCATTTTGTTGGTGGGTTTCTTTTGCTGTACAGAAGCTTTTTAGTTTGATGTAGTCCTGCTTGTTTGTTTTGATTTGATTGCTTGTGCTTTAGGTCTCATACCCAAAAAAATAATTACCAAGACCCATGTCAAGGCTTTATTCCTATGTATTTTTTCTAGGAGTTTTATGGCTTTAGGTCTTCCATTAAAGTTTTTAATCCATTTAGACTTAATTTTTTGAGTGGTGTAGGATAGAGGTCCGGTTTCATTCTTTTATGTGTGAATATACAGTGGTCCTAGCACAATTTATTGAAGAAACTGTCTTTTCTCCTTTGAGTATTCTTGGTTCCCTTGTCAAATATTAGTTGACCAACATTTTTATTAAAGATTTTGATGAGGATGATAAAGAAAGGCAAGTCAAATGTGCTCTGATTATAGCTCTAGGGTAGAGAGCAAACACATGATAAAATCAGGATCTAAAATATCTTCAAAAGCCTTGAATAATGGGATAAATAAACCAAATAGGATTTAACTGGGGAGTGAAAAAGGTCTTATTGGGGTAGAAGTAAGGTCTTACATTTGGATTCCTCAAAGCAATAACCAACTGCAGAAATGTAATATAGAGAAGTGGCAAGAAAGTAACACGTGCATCCTAGATATTCTCAAATTTTATCGTTTTCTGGGGTTAACTTTTCTTTTAACAGTCAAATAAAATTAGTCCATATTTTTTCTTGTGTAACTCTGGGAGATCCAAGGATTTTGGCATGGCAGGCAGGTGGTGGTTGGGGAGTTTATGTTCTCTCAATGGTCTCTTGGACAGACCATCTTCATGCTCTTAACTCCTACTTTTTACTCATCTTTTCCTAGTGAATTCTCAGTCTTTTTATTTCTTTTTCTCTCTTTCCCACTTCCAAGAGAGGGAGGGGATAAAAAGCCCTGATTGAGATGCCATATTCTCTGCATTTCTTCTAGTCTCTGATGTGGAGTAGCTGGTTAGTTTGGGTCTTTGGACTGGTGATTTATTCTATCTGGCTTACAAGGTACTAATGTGTGCTGCTAGAGTGCATGGTCTGAGACATTTTAGGGTGCTTGAAGTATCCCCACACCGTGGCCTCTTCTTTTCTATCTCAAGGATCTCAGACTTCCGTATCACTTCACTGGAGGCATATGTGGGTCTCGTGCATAAAAGGACTGCACATAGGGAACCAGGGTTGCTGCCTCCATTTCATCCATCTACAGTTGCCTCTAGTTGATGCTGCACTGTCCCTTTGTGCCATGTTGGAAGTGGTTGTTGTATACAGAGCTTTTTTTGGTCATAGAGATGGAAATGTATCCCAATATACTTTGGGGGGGGGGAATCCAAGTATTTCACTTTATGAACTTTAAAACATTATTCTGAGAAGGGGTCCATAAACCTCACCAGACTTCCAATGTGATATATTTGGAGATAGGACCTTTAAGAAAGTGATTAAGGTCGAATGGGGCGCTAATCCAAAAGAACTTGTGTCTTTATAAGGAAGGGAATGAACACTAGGGGCGCCTGGGTGGCGCAGTCATTAAGTGTCTGACTTCGGCTCAGGGCGTGATCCCGGCGTTCTGGGATCGAGCCCCACGTCAGGCTCCTCCGCTGGGAGCCTGCTTCTTCCTCTCCCACTGCCCCTGCTTGTGTTCCCTCTCTCGCTGGCTCTCTCTCTGTCAAATAAATAAATAAAATCTTAAAAAAAAAAAAAAAAAGAAAGGGAAAGAACACCAGAGCCTTTTCTCTCCATGCATCACAGAGGAACAACTACTATGTGAGGATACAAGAATGAGGCCATCTGCATGCTAGGAAAAGAGCTCTCACTAGAATCCAAATTGACTGGCATAGTATCTGGGACATCTAGCCTCCAGACCTGTGAGAAATTTCTGTCATTTAAGCTTCTGAGTCTGTGGTATTTTGTTATGGTGGCCTGGGTAACGAAGGATTGAGAAAGGATAGGAAGAGAAAAGAGAACATAAAAGGGTATGCAAAAAATTTGGGGGTGGTTATGGATGTATGTTTATTATTTTGATTCCATTCAATCTATATACCAACTTGGGACAGAATTGACATGTTACTGATATTGCCTCCAACAGATGAACATCATACATGCCTGCTTATTTAGATCCTCGTTAATTCTTAATTAGGGCTGCTGGTCATTGTATCAGTATTCTCCACCCCTACCAAAAGTAACCTGAAGAGAAGGTAGAAGATTTAGTCTTTCCAGGAAGAGTTGATGGTCATGGCCTTAATTTCTTTGTGAAAAAGGTATCAGGGTTTTGATTGGCATTTTATTTAGTCAGTAATAAATGGCGACTATCTGAAAGAGTCATTTGTTGATTGCCTCTCTAGCATCCTTTCACCCTCCTTTTGTAATACTATCTAGAATCTAGTGTTTTTGTTTCTAGAATCTAGTCTTTTCCCACCCTCAGTACTAGATAGTTCTAAATGGTGCTTCACCCCTGGCCCTACGGATGAAGTAGGTGATCAAGGCTCTAATCAAACAGTGTATTGCAGTGCCTGGTTGATGTTTGGTTCAGGGTGGACAAATGATCTAGGTCACTCAAAGTAAATCTTAGGAGATTCGTTACTAGGAATGTTTCTGAATCCCAAGTGTGGCTGCCCATTGCTTGAAAGGGAAACACTCAAGATGAGTGTTGACTAGAAAGGAATATGAGCGTTATGGAGGGGGCCAGCCCCCTGGAGAAGGTGTACTCTTGTCCAAAAGCCAACTTTGAGGTTTCTGCCTAGCCAAGAAGGTTTTAAAGGGACAGTGGTCATTAATCAGTGAAAGAGTGCAGTGGCCTGTAACATTTCCTGATTTCTGTGTAGTTTTAGTGGTACCTATTTACAGCTTTCAGTGCTTGAGGATTGTGTAAGAGGTCTAATTTCTGTTCTGTGGTGTGTAAGCGCTTTCTATTCTCCTTCTAGAAAGGACTATAAGATTTATCGACACACGAGGGGGGTCAGTAAATCAATCATATGAACTTAAGAACACTTTTTAAAGATTACCATGCTAGTTATGAAGATCAAGGCGGCCTCAGGAAAGTAGAATTTCTTGTTTCTCATGGGCTTAAAGAGGATGTGAGCAGTTTCTGTGGTTATCTTGCCACCATCTTTGAAGAGTTTTGTCTGAGAAAAGAATAAACACAGAACAAGCAGAACCAAAATATGGAGAGAGCAAAACTAGTGGATGAAAGTGTCTTGCTTTTCTTTCTTTCTTTCTTTCTTTCTTTCTTTCTTTCTTTCTTTCTTTCTTTCTTTCTTTCTTTGATTGAAACTATGGCAAGTGCCTTTATTTATTTATTTAAAAACATTTTATTATTATGTTGAATTAGCCAACATATCAACCCAGTAATACCCATTGGCTTCTTAATTATGTGAACTACTTGTCCCTTTACTTCTTAAGCCAGTTTGAATTGGCTTTTGTCACTTGTCTTAACTCATATGTAACTCAAAAAATGTATGTAATATTGGACAGCATTACCAGAAGTGTTTGTAATAAATGCAGTGATTGGTATCCCTACCCTTTTCTGGCCCCGATATGTCAGTCCTGGAGTATTATGTTTGGTACAGGATGCCATTCTCAAAGTAGGAGGTGGAGGAAGAAGAAGAGGAGGAGAAAAAGGATAAGAGAAAGAAGTATAATTTTAAAGGCCAATCAAAGTGAAAAGATTCTCAATCTTTCTTACAATTAAATAAGTGAGCGAAAACAGCAATTAGACAGTACATTTAACAACTATATTGGTGAAGATTAAACTGTGATTATGCTCAGTGCTGGTGAGGGCACTTGCCCACACAGTTGTTAAAAATAGAAATGTTTGCAACTTTTCTAGAGGGAAATTTGATAATAACTATTTAAGTTTTAAATGTACATACCCGTTGAGCCAACAATTGTACTTTTGGAAATTTATGCAAAATAAGTAATTGCACAAGTATGCAATAATATATGTACAAGGATAAGTGAAGTATTGTTTATACTAATGAAGTGAAAAATCATCTGAATATTTTCCATAGATAATTGGTTAAATAAAAAATGGTGCCTTACACAAATGAATGCTTAAAACTGATGAGAGAGCCATTAAAACTGATGAGAGATGTAGAGGTTTTGCCACAGTAAGAAGTCCCTGATTATTTTTAAATTAAGAAGCAAAACAAGTTAAATAACAGTAATTGTACTATAAGCCTACTTATTTGATCATATTTTTGATGCATTTTAAAATTTTGAAGATATTCTTTGAGTTAGCCGGTAACTCCAAGGGTGGCAAATTCAACTACAATTAGTTTATATAGAAAAGGAGATTTTTTGAAAGGACTGAAGTAGCTCACACTGAAAGAAATTGCTTTGAAATTACTTAAAAATAAAATCTTAAAAAAACGGGATGCCTGGCTGGCTCAGCAGGTGGAGTATGCAACTCTTGCTCTCAGGGTTGCCTAGGTTGGGTGTAGAGATTACTTATAAATAAAATCATAGGGGTGCCTGTGTGGCTCAGTCCATTAAGCATCTGCCTTTGGCTCAGGTCATGATCCCAGGGTCCTGGGATCGAGCCCCACTTTAGGCTCCCTGCACAGTGGGGAGCCTGCTTCTCCCTCTCCCTCTGCCTCTCCTCCTGCTTGTGCTCCCTCTCTCTCTCTCTGTGTCAGATAAATAATAAATAAAATATTTAAAAAATCATAAACGAAAGAAAAATAATTTGCTTTAAGAAGCAGGGAAATTTTAGGGAATTCAGAGACCAGCGTATGGAACCTGAATACCTTCAGCCTTTTTTTCCCCCCTCCATCTTTCATATCTCTCTTTATCTTATTTTGGCTTCCTTCTTTTACTGCAAGCAGGATTTCTCCATGTGTTGTGGGGAACACAGCTGCCAGCTACTTCTAAAATCAGAGTGGGGAAAAAAGATTCCTCCCTTTGAGCTTCCCATGTGAAAATCTCAGGGCAGGATTCCGATTAGCCCTAAAAATGCTCACGTTTTTAACCAATCAGTGTTACCATGAGGATGAGAGTCTACAGTTTGCCAGCCTGTTGTCATAGGAGTAGACTGCTTCCATAGCATGGGCATAGCCACCGAGGTGTAGTTGTGAACTGGACAGCCATCCCCATTGTGTCTATTGTATACATTAAAATGTTAACTGTAGTTATTTTGTGGAGGTGGGTTAGGAGGGAGGCTTTTACTTTATATGTTATATACATCTATATTAAAAAAATTTACAGTGAGAATATATTACTTTCATATGGAATAAAACAAATTATTACAATTTTGAAACACAAAGACAAATGATAAACTGGGTGATGTACATTAAGGAGGGCACATGATGTAATGAGCCCTGGGTATCATGTAAGAATGAGGAATCACTGACATCTACCTCTGAAACCAATAATACATTATATGTTAATTAATTGAACTTAAATAAAAAATAATTTTAAAATGCTTACTATTGAACTCTACTGAAGAGACTATTCAGAGGAACATGATAGCTCTGTTTAAATACTTACCGGCTAGCTTGTAGAAAAGTATGTGTATAGCCCCAAGGAATGATGCATGACCCAATGGGTTAGAACTAGAAAGAGTGCACGGAGGCCCTAAAGAAGTGTTGGCTACCCATGAAAATTTTCAAAGTTAGAATTTTCTAAGAATGGAGTGCATTGCCTTAAGAAGTACTAACGGCATAAACTGCATTATGTAGACTTTCTTGTTCTCCGCCTTCTAGTTGGTTTAGGCAATGGGAGGCACCAAAAAGAGGTTTTAGGGTGTGAGGAGGGAGAGAGGAGAGATCAAGGCATTTCTTCCTTCTCTCTGTCCTTGCCGTAGAGCTGTGTTCTGGCTGTGGTTGAAGCTCTACAACTACGGGCTTCCGTTTTCTCAACTCTTCCGTCACTGCAGTTCCAGCTTGTCCCTTCAGGCCTAGAAGTGGTAACAGTCCCAGAGTGCTCAACATCCCTATTGAATCTCTTAGCTCTTTTCATACATCTGTGGATAGTCTCTTTATTAAAATATCTTCAAACTCAGTTGAGTGTTTTCTGTTTCCTGCTGAGACCCCTACTCTGGGAACTGACGAAGGCAGGTTAGAATACCCCTTCGTAGGGACAGAAGTAGTCACCCTCATGAAAAAAGAAGCTTCCTAACAGATGACATGAAGCATCCAAGTTTTTTCCTTTGGAAGTCTTTACAAAATAAGAGGAATCTTCTCTCTGGAATGGTTTATGTCTGTTTAATAGATAAGATTAAAATATGAATAACTGTCATATGTGTATATACCCAAATAGTTGTTCAACAGTCCCACCCAGCCATTTCAGTGTTCTTGTGTAGTTTAAAAATATATAAAAATGTCTTTTGCTGTTTGTGTTTTTAAAGTGTCTCCTCCCTCCACCCTTTTTAAAAATCTGAGTCATCTTGAGGAAGAATCTTGTAGAGGTATTTCCTTAGGTTTTGTTTATGATTATCTAGCCTTAGCCCCTGAAAATGGAAGAAATGTAAAATTTATTTCAGCTTGGGTTTGGGGACTTTCTTCTGCAGATGTTTTTCTTTCTTTGGAAAATAGAAGCCAAGGCCATATGGATGTCAATGTTCATATAGTGAGTATGTTTTTGTCCAAAGCATATTATAAAGATAATTTCATTCTTATCCACATAATCCAGAGATGAATGGTACTAATGTATTAAACTGGTAGTTGAACCAATAGAAATTTTCTCTCATATTTCTGCCTCTGTCTTAGGAGAAAATATGCAATAAAAGATAATCGCTCTGTCCCTGATGAAACAGTCTTGAAAATCATCAGCCCCTGCTCCCTTTCTGGCCCAGTCCTAAGTTAGGTGATGAGCAGTAAAAAGCTCAACCCTCTTATCACAGTCTGAGGTTACTGTGCTGAGCCTTATATCTGTTCTATTAAGATGACTTTTTCAGACTTTTCTGATTCTCCTAAGGATGGGAAAGATGGGAACTAGCACGGTAAGCTGTGGTCTTTCATATACCACATCTAAAGGAATAAATGCCAAACACGTAAGCATTTGCTACCTTCGGGACAGTAGTTCTTGGCTTTCTTCAAGTTTTACTTTTGCTTACTCTTATTGAACTGAGCCTGGTGGGAGTATATGTAGGAGAAGAGATGTGGAAGATTACCAGAGGAAGAGGAATAAGAAAGGGTCTTGAAGGGGTGTGTGGAGAAGGGAGGGAAAGGAGCAATTTTGTCTGAAATTGAGCATTATGCATTAGTTAGTTTATCTCAACCAACCAGTGTCTGATTAAACATGGTTACTAACCTCCAATATCTATGATTCTCAGTTGAGTTTTACCCTTTGGGCCAATATGCCCTAAATATACAGGGCATAGTAGAATAGGAACCTTGAGAAACGCCATCGATGTATTTGTATTATTTCAGTCTTGTAGCATACACCATTCCCGTGATTATAGAGGTCGTTGGCAGCCAGTTCCTGGTTTGGTGTTCCATGAAGCATAAACCCAAAGACCCTTAGATTAGCTCTTGAGTAGGTGATATTTCTGGATGTCAATCCATCTTTGTGTCTTACAATCTAGTATCTTAGAATCTAGTGTCTAAGGTGGCTTCATTTGGGGTTCCTGTCTGGAGGCTACTGTCCAAAATCAACATTATCTTCTATCTCTAAGTGATCACTAGTGCTCCCTACCCATGAACAGTAGACTATGATTTTGATCCATCATGACTTAACAGAATGCATTTAATCTCACGAAATCTTATTTTCTGTCTGCTCCCCTTTCTTTGTTATAATAAAGGGTTTCTAAGGTGCAGATGTTGTAGTGAAGCTTATACACCTCCTATAAGACCGACCCAGAGACCGAGATTTCATGACTTTACCACAGTGTGGCAGGCAGGGACACATACCAACCACATTTTTGGCATTATTAGTTTACCATGGCTGCTATAACAAATTACTGGTTTAAAGGCACACAAATCTGTTTTTTTTACAGTTCTGAAGGCGGAAGTCCAAAATCAGTTTCACTGGACTAAGGGCAGGTGTAGGCAGGACTAATTCCTTCTGGAAGCTCTGAAGGGATACTCTGTTGCCCTGCCTTTTTCAGGTTCTAATGGTCATCTATATTGCTTGGCTTGTGGCCCCTCCTTCCATCTTCAAAGTATATTACTATAATCTTTGCTTCCATCATTATATTACCTTCTCCTTTGACTCTGACTCCTCCTGCATCCCTTTTCAAAGAACCACTGTGATTACACCACTTCTCCAGCTGCTCCTCTCCTCTCCCTCCCAATAGTGCAAGATATTTTCTTCTCACAAGATCCTTAACTTAATCACATATGCGAAGTCCCTTTCACCATATAGGGCAACATTCACAGGTTCCATTAGGACATGGATACATTTGGAGCTATTATTCAAGCCTACCACATCTGGCAAGTCTCTTTCCAGTGTCTGCCTTGGCTGCAGAGAACAACTTTACCTGAAGTCACATCCTGTGTGGGCAGCTTGCCTTGTGTGACTGAGTGAAACAGAGGTTTAAATGCCTGGCCATTTTGGCCCAGCCCAGGATAGTTTGATGGGCAATACCTGCTTCAGAGCTTCATGCCAAACTGGCTGAAGCTTTATTGAGTCTTTGTCAAAATTTTTTCCTCTCCTCAGTCCTGTTTTCTCCTATTTCCTTTCATTGGCATTGGTCATCAGTCAACACCTTGTTCCTCAAACTCTGATCCATCTGCTTGTAGAGAACTTAAACTGCTGGCAGTTGGTACTGGGAGTAGGATAAAATAACCATTGATAAGATGCTGGATTACTCACTACCTGGCAGCCAAGGAAGAGTCCAAATAGCTTCTGACAAAAGTGGTGGTTCATTGTTAAGATTTTATCCTTAGAGAATTGGGAGGGTAAACTGGCAGATGGGAATGTACTAGTGGGTGAATATTTAGGTATTTGAGATGTAT